>NW_028164304.1:0-85000 GCF_964263955.1 Coregonus lavaretus | reverse complement strand
GGCAGCGATTACAGCATTGAGTCTTCTTGGGTATGACGCTACAAGCTTGGCACACCTGTATTTGGGGGTACTTCTCCCATTCTTCTCTGCAGATCCTCTCAAGCTCTGTCAGGTTGGATGGGGAGCGTTGCTGCACAGCTATTTTCAGGTCTCTCCAGAGATGTTCGATTGGGTTCAAGTCCGGGCTCTGGCTGGGCCACTCAAGGACATTCAGAGACTTGTCCTGAAGCCACTCCTGCGTTGTCTTGGCTGTGTGCTTAGGGTCGTTGTCCTGTTGGAAGGTGAACCTTTGCCCCAGTCTGAGGTTCTGAGCGCTCTGGAGCAGGTTTTCATCAAGGATCTCACTGTACTTTGCTCCGTTCATCTTTCCCTCGATCCTGACTAGTCTCCCAGTCCCTGCCGCTGAAAAACATCCCCACAGCATGATGCTGCCACCACCATGCTTCACCGTAGGGATGGTGCCAGGTTTCCTCCAGACTTGACGCTTGGCATTCAGGCCAAATCTTGGTTTCAACAGACCAGAGAGTCTTGTTGCTCATGGTCTGAGAGTCTTTAGGTGCCTTTTGGCAAACTCCAGACAGGCTGTCATGTGCCTTTTACTGAGGAGTGGCTTCTGTCTGGCCACTCTACCATAAAGGCCTGATTGGTGGAGTGTTGCAGAGATGGTTGTCCTTCTGGAAGTTTCTCCCATCTCCACAGAGGAACTCTAGAGCTCTGTCAGAGTGACCTTCGGGTTCTTGGTCACCACCCTGACCAAGGCCCTTCTCCCCCGATTGCTCAGTTTGGCCGGGTGGCCAGCTCTAGGAAGAGTCTTGGGGGTTCCAAACTTCTTCGATTTAAGAATGATGGAGGCCACTGTGTTCTTGGGGACCTTCAATGCGGCAGAATTTTTTTGGTACCCTTCCCCAGATCTGTGCCTCGACACAATCCTGTCTCAGAGATCTACGGACAATTCCTTCGACTTCATGGCTTGGTTTTTGCTCTGATATGCACTGTCAACTGTGGAACCTTATATAGACAGGTGTGTGCCTTTCCAAATCGTGTCCAATCAATTTAATTTACCACAGATGGACTCCAATCAAGTTGTAGAAACATCTGAAGGATGATCAATGGAAACAGGCTGCACCTGAGCTCAATTTCGAGTCTCATAGCAAAGGGTCTGAATACTTATGTAAATACGGTATTTCTGTTTTTTATTTTGTATACATTTGCAAACATTTCTAAAAAACGGTTTTCTCTTTGTCATTATGGGGTATTGTGTGTAGATTGCTGAGAAGTTGTATTTATTTAATTCATTTTAGAATAAGGCTGTAACGTAACAAAATGAGGAAAAAGTCAAGGGGTCTGAATACTTTCCAAAGGCACTGTATACAACATGTATCCAGTTTTGGATGGATGGACTAATTTTGGTTGACACTATGGTGTGTATACGTTACTGCATTGGTGACACAGTGTATGCTGTGTTGGTCTTATACAGTGAGGGAAAAAAGTATTTGATCCCCTGCTGATTTTGTACATTTGCCCACTGACAAAGAAATTATCCGTTTTATTTGAACAGTGAGAGACAGAATAACAACAAAAAAATCCAGAAAAACGCATGTCAAAAATGTTATAAATTGATTTGCATTTTAATGAGGGAAATAAGTATTTGACCCCCTCTTAATCAGAAAGATTTCTGGCTCCCAGGTGTCTTTTATACAGGTAACGAGCTGAGATTAGGAGCACACTCTTAAAGGGAGTGCTCCTAATCTCAGTTTGTTACCTGTATAAAAGACACCTGTCCACAGAAGCAATCAATCAATCAGATTCCAAACTCTCCACCATGGCCAAGATCAAAGAGCTCTCCAAGGATGTCAGGGACAAGATTGTAGACCTACACAAGGCTGGAATGGGCTACAAGAACATCGCCAAGCAGCTTGGTGAGAAGGTGACAACAGTTGGTGCGATTATTCGCAAATGGAAGAAACACAAAAGAACTGTCAATCTCCCTCTGCCTGGGGCTCCATGCAAGATCTCACCTCGTGGAGTTGCAATGATCATGAGAACGGTGAGGCATCAGCCCAGAACTACACGGGAGGATCTTGTCAATGATCTCAAGGCAGCTGGGACCATAGTCACCAAGAAAACAATTGGTAACACATTACGCCGTGAAGGACTGAAATCCTGCAGCGCCCGCAAGGTCCCCCTGCTCAAGAAAGCACATATACAGGCCCATCTGAAGTTTGCCAATGAACATCTGAATGATTCAGAGGAGAACTGGGTGAAATTGTTGTGGTCAGATGAGACCAAAATCGAGCTCTTTGGCATCAACTCAACTCGCTGTGTTTGGAGGAGGAGGAATGCTGCCTATGACCCCAAGAACACCATCCCCACCGTCAAACATGGAGGTGGTAACATTATGCTTTGGGGGTGTTTTTCTGCTAAGGGGACAGGACAACTTCACCGCATCAAAGGGACGATGGACGGCGCCATGTACCGTCAAATCTTGGGTGAGAACCTCCTTCCCTCAGCCAGGGCATTGAAAATGGGTCGTGGATGGGTATTCCATCATGACAATGACCCAAAACACACGGCCAAGGCAACAAAGGAGTGGCTCAAGAAGAAGCACATTAAGGTCCTGGAGTGGCCTAGCCAGTCTCCAGACCTTAATCCCATAGAAAATCTGTGGAGGGAGCTGAAGGTTCGAGTTGCCAAACGTCAGCCTCGAAACCTTAATGACTTGGAGAAGATCTTCAAAGAGGAGTGGGACAAAATCCCTCCTGAGATGTGTGCAAACCTGGTGGCCAACTACAAGAAACATCTGACCTCTGTGATTGCCAACAAGGGTTTTGCCACCAAGTATTAAGTCATGTTTTGCAGAGGGGTCAAATACTTATTTCCCTCATTAAAATGCAAATCAATTTATAACATTTTTGACATGCGTTTTTCTGGATTTTGTTGTTGTTATTCTGTCTCTCACTGTTCAAATAAACCTACCATTAAAATTATAGACTGATCATGTCTTTGTCAGTGGGCAAACGTACAAAATCAGCAGGGGATCAAATACTTTTTTCCCCATACTCTGTCCTTCTGCCTTTCTCTTTCAGACAGACCAACACACTCCATAGTGTCTTTGCCGGGGAGAAGGGGGTGAAAGATGGTTAGAAAGGAGAAGAGGGGGATGAGGGGAGTTGTCCTCCTGTCCTCCTCTCCTCTCACAAGTGGTTTCCACACGCATGCATCTTCATTTGACGTTCCTGCAATCCTCCGTAACGTGTATTACCACTCGAATTGGTCACGCGGTACCAAAAGTCCTGCCTTCTTATGATTATCTACACTGAGATACGTTGCATATGTAAATGGTCTATTTGGAGAGACTTGGCTGCGGATCAAGAGAGGAAAAACCCCTCAGCATTGATCTGGAGCTCTGCGGTTGGCCTGGGTTAAGTGTTCACATTCCATTAGGAGCATATTTATGCAGGGGTTTGTATAATTAGGCCAGAGTCAATCCCCATTACTGCTTAGCACTACTGAACAGCTGCTTACTTCAATAAAAATGCATGTCAAATTTTGAGAAAGGGGCGATGGAGAGGGAGATATTGTGTGTGTGTGTGTATGTGTGAGAGAGAGAGAGATTTTGTGTGCCTGTGTGTGTGTGTTTGTGTGTGAGTGTGTGTATGTGTGTACTAGCTAACTCAAGTGAATCAATACACACAATACATTAAAACCACCCGCCGGCGCTTGGCAATAGGGGCCGAGGACCTTGTGTACGAAAATGCCCCGTCAATCTCAGAATGCACTCTGAAAGCCTAGAAAGCGGTCCTTTCAACGTTTGTCTCTCTCTCCCTGAGGACGCGATCTCTTACTGAGTGCCATCAAGCTATGGCTTTCCCTGTTCTCTTGCTCTTTTATCATTCTATTTCTGTTTGTTGTTTTTTCAGTCAGGGCTTTCAAGCCTGGCCCCGGTAACCTTGGAAAGGGCTGCCCTTGGTAACACAGGCGGACAGCCAATCAGGTTCCCGTCGCTGTAGCGACCCAGCAAGGACAATTCGAAACCTGGTCATAATGATGTACGTAAGATTTAAAAAAAACATTGAAATATTTTTATGGTTTTATGTCAGTGGAGGGTACCTTCAACTCACGTGCACTTACACACACAGACACACACACACACACACACACACACACACACACACACACACACACACACACACACACACACACACACACACACACACACACACACACACACACGGATGCACAAAGGTGGCACTGAAGGCGTGTGTATCTCCTGTCCAGTACTTTATACAATCCTTCTCAAAGAACAAGAGCCTTGTGGTTCAGGCCTCATTGTCCAACGGAACATAGAACATGTCCTAATGGTGCCACTGCAATGCCTCCTGGGAAATGTACAGGGATGTCCTCTGAGCCATTATTACTGTGGTCCCTTCTAGGATCAGATTCTGTACTTAGATACAATGGGGTCAAGGATAGTAGCAATACTGTCTGATTAGCAAAGGAATGACAACATCTGGCCTTCAAAAATTATTCACACCCCTTTACTTTTTCCACATTTTGTTGTCTTACAGCCTGAATTTAAAATGGATTAAATTGAGATTTTGTGTCACTGGCCGACACACAATACCCCATAATGTCAAAGTGGAATTATATTTTTCAAAATGTTTACAAATTAAAACAATTAAAAGCTGAAATGTCTGGAGCCAATAAGTATTCAACCCCTTTGTTATGGCAAGCCTTAATAAGTTCAGGAGTACAAATCTGCTTAACAAGTCATATAATTAATTGCATCGACTCACTCTGTGTGCAATAATAGTGTTTAACGTGATTTTTCAATGACTACTCCATCTCTGTACCCCACACATACAACTATCTGTAAGGTCCCTCAGTCGAGCAGTGACTTTCAAAAACAGATTCAACCACTAAGACCATGGAGGTTTCTCAATGCCTCGCAAAGAAGAGCCCCTATTGGTAGATGGGTAAAAAAACAAAAAGACATTGAATATCCCTTTTAGCATGGTGATGTTATTAATTACACTTTATTAATCACTACAAAGATACAGGCGTCCTTCCTAAATCAGTTGCCGGAGAGAAAGGAAACCGCTCAGGGATTTCACCATGAGGCCAATGGTGACTTTAAAACAAGTTACAGAGTTTAATGGCTGTGATAGGAGAAAACTGGGGATGGATCAACAACATTGTAGTTACTCCACAATACTAACCTAATTGACAGAGTGAAGCCTGTACAGAATAAAAATATTCCAAAACATGCATCCTGTTTGCAACAAGGCACTAAAGTAATAATGCAAAAAATGTGGCAGTGCAAATTACGTTTGGGGCAAATCCAATACAACACATTACTGAGTACCACTCTTCATATTTTCAAGCGTAGTGGTGGCTGCATCATGTTATGGGTATGCTTGTAATTGTTAAGGACTGGGGAGTTTTTCAGGATAAAAAATAAATGGAATGGCGCTATGCAAAGGCAAAATCCTAGAGGAAAACCTGGTTCAGTCTGCTTTCCACCAGACACTGGGTGTCACGCCCTGACTCAAGGGACTCGTATATGTTGAGTCAGGGTGTGTATATTCTTTGTTATCTATGTGTATATCTAGTATGTGTATTTCTATGTTGGCCGGTGTGGTTCCCAATCAGGGGCAGCTGTCGCTCGTTGTCTCTGATTGGGGACCAGCTCCGGTCAGCGGCTCCACTCCGGAGCCAGAGCAGTCCGCTCCACCGGTGCCCGGTCCAGCTCCGGTCAGCGGCTCCAGTCCAGACCATGACGTCAGCCCCTCTCCAGGTTCGGGGTCTCCCACATCAGGGTCCAGACAGGGCCTGGAGTATCGTGGGAGGAAGGAGAGGGGAAGCAGCGCGCCGAGGTCCAGACCAGACCAGGGGCGCAACAGGGAGGCGGAGAGGGTGTGGTCGTCACGCCCGGAGCCGGATCCGCCTCCGAGGCGGAATGCCCACCCGGCCCCGACCCTGTTATCTGAAGGTTGTGCGGTCGGAGTCCGCACCTTTGGGGGGGGGGTACTGTCACGCCCTGACTCAGGGGACTCGTATATGTTGAGTCAGGGTGTGTATATTCTTTGTTATCTATGTGTATATTCTAATATGTGTATTTCTATGTTGGCCGGTGTGGTTCCCAATCAGGGGCAGCTGTCGCTTGTTGTCTCTGATTGGAGATCATACTTAGGCAGCCTATTGGCACTGTTTAGTTGTGGGATCTTGTTCTGTGTAAGGTATGTTGTGTGTTCTACCTTGGACTTCACGTTTCGTTTCGTTTATTGTTTTGTCGTGTGTTTATTAAGTTGAATAAACATGTACGTATATCACGCTGCGCCTTGGTCTGACCCGTCATTCAACGTACGTGACACTGGGAGATGAATTCACCTTTCAGGTGGACAATAACCTAAAACACAAGGACAACTCTACACTGGAGTTGCTTACCAAGAAGACAGTGAACGTTCCTGAGTGGCCGAGTTACAGTTTTGACTTAAATATACTTGAAAATCTATGGCAAGACCTGAAAATGGTTGTTTAGCAATGATCAACAACCAATGTGACAGAGATTGAAGAATTTTGAAAAGAATAATGGGGAAATGTTGCACAACCCAGGTGTGGAAAGCTCTTAGAGACTTACCTAGAAAGACTCACAGCTGTATTCGCTGCAAAAGGTGCTTCTACAAAGCATTGACTCAGGGGTGTGAATACTTATGTAAATGAGATATCTCTGTATTTCATTTTCAATGTAAAAAAATAAAATAATCTAAAAACATGTTTTCACTTTGTCATTACGGGGCATTGTGTTTAGATGTGTGAGAAAAAACGTTTATTTAATCCATTTTGAATTCAGGCTGTAACACAACAAAATGCGGAACAAGTCAAGGGTATGAATACTTTCTGAAGGCATTGTAGCTACTCTGTAAGGACAGGCTGATAAGTACAGTTACACCTATCTTGCTGATACAACAGTGAGTGTCTGTAAGCCTTGGTTTAGGTCGGTGTGCCGTTACACTGCTAATACAGAGTAGGTATGCCCATCATCTACAGGCCTTAAGTATACACGGCTAAGTCTTAGCACTACATGGACTGAACATACAGGTTGGCTAGGCGATGCCAGTGAAGTGGTAGAGGTTCATAGCTCACATCTAATTCAGCCTCAAACGGGGGATTAGCATCCCAGATCCACCCACAGGTTTTATAGCCTGTCGTATAACACTTGGGAATTTTGAAACAGACGGAAATGTATGTGTGTACATATTCCGGAGCGCTGCCGTGACACTCCGGCTTTCCCATGGAGCACTCTGGCGGACAGGCAATATATGCGGCTGTCTCTTCGAGTCTCACTCCGATTACTGTGATCCGCTGGAACGGAGAGAGAACCGGGACGATGGGTGTGTGTTGGTCTGTGTGTGGCAAAGACAGACAGGGTGTGTGTGTGTGTGTGTAGCATTATGTGTGTGTTGGGGGACGTATTTTAGGACACACAGTCTAGCCTGTCTCTTCAGCAGTCCTCCCTCAGTTTCCGTCTGTCTCTGTGGAGACAGTCACAGCCAGCCGCAACCAATCACATTAGAGCTCAGACGCACAGCAGCCTGGGAAACACACTCATCCTCTTTTCTCTTTTCTCTTTTCTCTTTTCCCATCCTCCATTCTCCCCTTCCTGTCTTCATTTAGTAACTTGACTCAAACACTGTTGATCTAGCCAGTTGAGAACCACTTCTTATGTTCAATGACAAAAAAATGAGACACAACATAGATAGGACACAGACACTTTAGGAGTTGGTGAGGAAAGCAGGGAGAAGATCTGTCCCTCACTCAATCACCTCACAACAGCCTGGATGAGTGGGTCATTGTCGGCAGATTAGATGTCAATAAAGGGGCACCAATGGTACTTCAAACGATGACTCTACCATCGCAAATAAAAAATTAAATGGAGGCACAGAATGTATGTTGAATGAAGGAACCTCAGACGATATTGCATGTACATGACAGCATTATACTGAGACAGTATTAGTAACAGCATTATACTGAGATAGTCTTAGTAACAGCATTATACTGAGACAGTCTTAGTAACAGCATTATACTGAGACAATCTTAGTAACAGCATTATACTGAGACAATCTTAGTAACAGTATTATACTGAGACAGTCTTAACAGCATTATACTGAGACAGTCTTAACAGCATTATACTGAGACAGTCTTAACAGCATTATACTGAGACAGTCTTAGTAACAGTATTATACTGAGACAATCTTAGTAACAGTATTATACTGAGACAATCTTAGTAACAGCATTATACTGAGACAATCTTAGTAACAGTATTATACTGAGACAGTCTTAACAGCATTATACTGAGACAGTCTTAACAGCATTATACTGAGACAGTCTTAGTAACAGTATTATACTGAGACAATCTTAGTAACAGTATTATACTGAGACAGTCTTAGTAACAGCATTATACTGAGAAAGTCTTAGTAAAAGCATTATACTGAGACAGTCTTAGTAAAAGCATTATACTGAGACAGTCTTAGTAACAGCATTATACTGAGAAAGTCTTAGTAAAAGCATTATACTGAGACATTCTTAGTAACAGCATTATACTGAGACAGTCTTAGTAACAGTATTATACTGAGACAGTCTTAGTAACAGTTTATATACTGAGACAGTCTTAGTAACAGCATTATACTGAGACAGTCTTAACAGCATTATACTGAGACAGTCTTAGTAACAGTATTATACTGAGACAGTCTTAGTAACAGCATTATACTGAGACAGTCTTAGTAACAGCATTATACTAAGACAGTCTTAGTAACAGCATTATACTAAGACAGTCTTAGTAACAGCATTATACTGAGACAGTCTTAACAGCATTATACTGAGACAGTCTTAGTAACAGTATTATACTGAGACAGTCTTAGTAACAGCATTATACTGAGAAAGTCTTAGTAAAAGCATTATACTGAGACAGTCTTAGTAAAAGCATTATACTGAGACAGTCTTAGTAACAGCATTATACTGAAACAGTCTTAGTAACAGCATTATACTGAGACAGTCTTAGTAACAGCATTATACTGAGACAGTCTTAGTAACAGCATTATACTGAGACAGTCTTAGTAACAGTATTATACTGAGACAGTCTTAGTAACAGTTTATATACTGAGACAGTCTTAGTAACAGCATTATACTAAGACAGTCTTAGTAACAGCATTATACTAAGACAGTCTTAGTAACAGCATTATACTGAGACAGTCTTAACAGCATTATACTGAGACAGTCTTAGTAACAGTATTATACTGAGACAGTCTTAGTAACAGTATTATACTGAGACAGTCTTAGTAACAGTTTATATACTGAGACAGTCTTAGTAACAGCATTATACTGAGACAGTCTTAGTAACAGCATTATACTAAGACAGTCTTAGTAACAGCATTATACTAAGACAGTCTTAGTAACAGCATTATACTAAGACAGTCTTAGTAACAGCATTATACTGAGACAGTCTTAGTAACAGCATTATACTGAGACAGACTTAGTAACAGCATTATACTGAGACAGTCTTAGTAACAGCATTATACTAAGACAGTCTTAGTAACAGCATTATACTAAGACAGTCTTAGTAACAGCATTATACTAAGACAGTCTTAGTAACAGCATTATACTGAGACAGTCTTAGTAACAGCATTATACTAAGACAGACTTAGTAACAGCATTATACTGAGACAGTCTTAGTAACAGTTTATATACTGAGACAGTCTTAGTAACAGCATTATACTAAGACAGTCTTAGTAACAGCATTATACTAAGACAGTCTTAGTAACAGCATTATACTGAGACAGTCTTAGTAACAGCATTATACTAAGACAGTCTTAGTAACAGCATTATACTGAGACAGTCTTAGTAAAAGCATTATACTAAGACAGTCTTAGTAAAAGCATTATACTGAGACAGTCTTAGTAACAGTATTATACTGAGACAGTCTTAGTAACAACATTATACTGAGACAGTCTTAGTAACAGCATTATACTGAGACAGTCTTAACAGCATTGTACTGAGACAGTCTTAGTAACAGCATTATACTGAGACAGTCTTAGTAACAGCATTATACTGAGACAATCTTAGTAACAGCATTATACTGAGACAGTCTTAACAGCATTATACTGAGACAGTCTTAGTAACAGTATTATACTGAGACAATCTTAGTAACAGCATTATACTGAGACAGTCTTAGTAACAGCATTATACTGAGACAGTCTTAACAGCATTATACTGAGACAGTCTTAGTAACAGCATTATACTGAGACAGTCTTAGTAACAGCATTATACTGAGACAGTCTTAGTAACAGCATTATACTGAGACAGTCTTAGTAACAACATTATACTGAGACAGTCTTAGTAACAGCATTATACTGGGACAGTCTTAGTAACAGCATTATACTGAGACAGTCTAAGTAACAGCATTATACTGGGACAGTCTTAGTAACAACATTACACTGAGACAGTCTTAGTAACAGCATTATACTGAGACAGTCTTAGTAACAGTATTATACTGAGACAGTCTTAGTAACAACATTATACTGAGACAGTCTTAGTAACAGCATTATACTGAGATAGTCTTAGTAACAGCATTCTACTGAGACAGTCTTAGTAACAGCATTATACTGAGACAGTCTTAGTAACAACATTATACTGAGACAGTCTTAGTAACAGCATTATACTGAGACATTCTTAGTAACAGCATTATACTGAGAGTCTTAGTAACAGTTTATATACTGAGACAGTCTTAGTAACAGCATTATACTGAGACAGACTTAGTAACAGACTCTCGTTTTGTCCCTCTGTCTCTTCCCTCGCTTCCTCTGCCTCTCCGTGATTAGCCGTGATTTAATTAGTCAGAGAACAAAAGGAACATGACATCTTCCACAGATTAGAATCAACTACACACACACACACACACACACACACACACACACACACACACACACACACAGATCTGAAATGCATGCAAAACGCACACACACACTATCTCTGATTATTTTTCTAGAGTAAAACCCACTGTGACCCAGAATATAGTGTCCTCAGACAGACAGACAGACAGACAGACAGACAGACAGACAGACAGACAGACAGACAGACAGACAGACAGTAAGACAGACAGACAGACAGTAAGACAGACAGACAGACAGACAGACGCCTGTCCTCAGACAGACAGACAGACAGACAGACAGACAGACAAACAGACAGACAGACAGTAAGACAGACAGACAGACAGACAGTAAGACAGACAGACAGACAGACAGACGCCTGTCCTCAGACAGACAGACAGACAGACAGACAGGCAGACAGACATTAGTACTCAGTGCTCAGCATGTTTATGAACTTCAGAGAAACAGAGAAGCATTGCAGCAAAGACTCAATAACCTTTCCCTGGCTCTAGAGGCAGAGAGAGAGAGAGATAGATAAATAGATCGAGATAGAGAGAGAGAATTAAATGAGAGTCGTCCCCGCTGTCCTCTCACGTTCACAATGACAGTAATTACGCAGAAGGTCATTCAATTAAAAGGGGCCCTGCACCTACGCGGTGCCACACGGAAAATAAATTACTGCTAATTAAATGAATCAACCCTCGACCCCGCGGCGAGGGGGAGTGATGACGACATGCGGGGGAGTGGCACTCTAAGTCAACGGTAACCTTTCGCATCGCCACCACCCCGACTCCCAGACATCTGAGGTGGCACGGAGAATGCGTGTGGAAAAGCAATTAATACACATCTTTGTGCCGTTGTGACTAGGGTTGCACAATTCTGGGAACTTTCAATACATTCCCTGGTTTTCCCGAATTCCCGGTTGGAGGATTCCCGGAATCAGGAGGGAATAAACAGGAAATCTGAAATCCTCCAAACAGGATTTCTGGAAATCCAAGGAATTTATTGAAAGTTCCTGGAATTTTGCAACCCTAGTTGTGACACTTAATGAGGATTGGTCTAGGTTATTACTAGGCTGTGCGGTGGACGTTTCTGCTGGTACTGTCAGGATGGTGAATGAGTGGTAGATTTACCTCACTAAGTAAGTAACTAAGTAGGTAGCCTTTCAGGAGCCTTGGATTTACCTGAGTGCTAGGTCTATGACTGCGTCAGCGTGTTCTGCAGTGCTATGACTGGAAACAAGAACCGTAAACCTCTGAGACATTTGATACGCTTACATCAGCATTTCATTGCATAAAAATGCATGTTTCTAGAGAAAAACATGTTGATATAAATGGTAGTGTGACAAACCTGATAGTGTGGTACAACTGCTGTAGATATTGTACAGTGTAGAGTGATGCAATTGATGCAGTAGACTCCTACGCCTCCACATATCTGACACACTGACAGTGGAGGAGATCCACTCAAGCAAACAGACTGAGACATTTGTCCAAGAAAAAACAACCCATTATACAACCACCACTGTTTTGAAGAGGAGACAGTGACAACCCAAATGAAAAGAGACCCATAGGAAGGTTGTGATGGTTTTGTGCCTTGATGTAAAACAATGTTAGGTGTTTCACCAGATGGCGAACATGTAAGACACCTCCACAACAGACCCAGATCAGTCTCTCTGTCACGTTCCTCTCCTTCTCTGATTATTTTCCTAGTCTGTACTCTCTGTCTGTCTGTCTGTCCCTGGCCTTATTTCTTGTGACGGCAGCGTATCGGTTACCCTCTGGTGTTGACATAAATCCTCATCCACCTGCCAAACTACACTGATTCAGTGGGAACCCAACTGCACTGGACTGGAACTTTGGCAAGTGTGATGCGTCCTGTGTCAGAAAAGTCCAGTCCTCTTGGCAGAGGCCATAGTGCTCTTATACAGTCTGCTCCCTCCCTCAGCTTCACTTCAATGGTGTTCTAAACAATCACCATTTTGAGGGTGGAAGACTTGTATTGCATTCAAGATTAGGACAACAATGTTGTCTTGAACATCTGCACTACTCATCCTTGTGCAATTAACAGAGACTGAAGAGACGTTTCAAATTCTTTGGTAGGGCGCATTGAAATTCACTCGTGACAGTAGAGAACCAGAGAGGAGAGAGGCTAGATAACCAACTGTGACAGTGGAGAACCAGAGAGGAGAGAGGCTAGGTAACCAACTGTGACAGTAGAGAACCAGAGAGGAGAGAGGCTAGGTAACCAACTGTGACAGTAGAGAACCAGAGAGGAGAGAGGTAATAGTGCTGAGCGATTTCTGCTTTTAGAGGTCGGTTAGGTTTCGGTTCGATCCTTAAAAAATATTCACGGTTTTCGAATCTTTATTTTATTTTATTTTTTTACATTAAATGCACTATGCATTATGTGGGTTGAATGCTGTAACAACACAGAATACCACAATGAATAAAATGAGGTAGTGACTGCCCATTACTGCTTAACAAATTATTAACTTGACTTTACTTAGAAAGTTCAGTTGTTGTGTATATTTTGTTTGTTTTATTTGATGACTTCATCATTTCATTAAGTCATCTCATCTCTATAGAGCTGTTGTTTATGCTGTCTGACTAAATCACTATTTTACTACTTCTTCAAAGTAAATAAGGAATACTTTTATGACTGCTGAATAGCAGCTAGCAATCACTTGGATGATGTATTTTCAGGTAGAAACTCTCTCTCGAAGCAGCTGCTTTCCATACATCTCGATCTCTTGTTCTCTCCTCTCTCCATCTCTGTTTCTGCTCCACGCCACTGAGGTATAATAATCTCCACACAGACCGGACAAGTAGACGTGTGGGTGTCACGTTCGTTGAATGACGGGTCAGACCAAGGCGCAGCGTGATATACGTACATGTTTATTAACGTAATGAACAACGGAAACGAAACGTGAAGTCCAAGGTAGAACACACAACATACCTTACACGGAACAAGATCCCACAACCCACTAGTGCCAATAGGCTGCCTAAGTATGATCCCCAATCAGAGACAACGAGCTACAGCTGCCTCTGATTGGGAACCACACCGGCCAACATAGATCTACACATAATAGATCGAAACATAGAAAACACACAACAAAGAATATACACACCCTGACTCAACATTTAAGCATCCCCTGAGTCAGGGTGTGACAGTGGGCAATGGATAATGGTCATAGTTAATTACCACGTTTTCTGCTCTATACTATGTAGAATATTTGCCTGTTGGAAACCACAACTCCCTATTATTTCGCACAGTTCGGGCCTGATCTGATTTATCTCTAGAGAAACTGCAGCCCAGTATGTGCATTGAGCTCACATAAAAAAAAAAAAAGGAAATGGATTTCAAATAATTGAACCAAGGTCGGTCAATGAGTTGTTTAACTGTGACAGTAGAGAACCGCAGAGAGGAGAGAGGCTAGGTAAAGAACTGTAGGGCTTCATCCTCAGTGAAGTAGCTACCACAGAGAGAACCGCAGAGAGGAGAGAGGCTAGGTAAAGAACTGTAGGGCTTCATCCTCAGTGAAGTAGCTACCACAGAGAGAGACGCAGAGAGGAGAGAGGCTAGGTAAAGAACTGTAGGGCTTCATCCTCAGTGAAGTAGCTACCACAGAGAGAACCGCAGAGAGGAGAGAGGCTAGGTAAAGAACTGTAGGGCTTCATCCTCAATGAAGTAGCTACCACAGAGAGAACCGCAGAGAGGAGAGAGGCTAGGTAAAGAACTGTAGGGCTTCATCCTCAATGAAGTAGCTACCACAGAGAGAACCGCAGAGAGGAGAGAGGCTAGGTAAAGAACTGTAGGGCTTCATCCTCAGTGAAGTAGCTACCACAGAGAGAACCGCAGAGAGGAGAGAGGCTAGGTAAAGAACTGTAGGGCTTCATCCTCAATGAAGTAGCTACCACAGAGAGAACCGCAGAGAGGAGAGAGGCTAGGTAAAGAACTGTAGGGCTTCATCCTCAGTGAAGTAGCTACCACAGAGAGAACCGCAGAGAGGAGAGAGGCTAGGTAAAGAACTGTAGGGCTTCATCCTCAGTGAAGTAGCTACCACAGAGAGAACCGCAGAGAGGAGAGAGGCTAGGTAAAGAACTGTAGGGCTTCATCCTCAGTGAAGTAGCTACCACAGAGAGAACCGCAGAGAGGAGAGAGGCTAGGTAAAGAACTGTAGGGCTTCATCCTCAGTGAAGTAGCTACCACAGAGAGAACCGCAGAGAGGAGAGAGGCTAGGTAAAGAACTGTAGGGCTTCATCCTCAGTGAAGTAGCTACCACAGAGAGAACCGCAGAGAGGAGAGAGGCTAGGTAAAGAACTGTAGGGCTTCATCCTCAGTGAAGTAGCTACCACAGAGAGAACCGCAGAGAGGAGAGAGGCTAGGTAAAGAACTGTAGGGCTTCATCCTCAGTGAAGTAGCTACCACAGAGAGAACCGCAGAGAGGAGAGAGGCTAGGTAAAGAACTGTAGGGCTTCATCCTCAGTGAAGTAGCTACCACAGAGAGAACCGCAGAGAGGAGAGAGGCTAGGTAAAGAACTGTAGGGCTTCATCCTCAGTGAAGTAGCTACCACAGAGAGAACCGCAGAGAGGAGAGAGGCTAGGTAAAGAACTGTAGGGCTTCATCCTCAGTGAAGTAGCTACCACAGAGAGAGACGCAGAGAGGAGAGAGGCTAGGTAAAGAACTGTAGGGCTTCATCCTCAGTGAAGTAGCTACCACAGAGAGAGACGCAGAGAGGAGAGAGGCTAGGTAAAGAACTGTAGGGCTTCATCCTCAGTGAAGTAGCTACCACAGAGAGAACCGCAGAGAGGAGAGAGGCTAGGTAAAGAACTGTAGGGCTTCATCCTCAGTGAAGTAGCTACCACAGAGAGAACCGCAGAGAGGAGAGAGGCTAGGTAAAGAACTGTAGGGCTTCATCCTCAGTGAAGTAGCTACCACAGAGAGAACCGCAGAGAGGAGAGAGGCTAGGTAAAGAACTGTAGGGCTTCATCCTCAGTGAAGTAGCTACCACAGAGAGAACCGCAGAGAGGAGAGAGGCTAGGTAAAGAACTGTAGGGCTTCATCCTCAGTGAAGTAGCTACCACAGAGAGAACCGCAGAGAGGAGAGAGGCTAGGTAAAGAACTGTAGGGCTTCATCCTCAGTGAAGTAGCTACCACAGAGAGAACCGCAGAGAGGAGAGAGGCTAGGTAAAGAACTGTAGGGCTTCATCCTCAGTGAAGTAGCTACCACAGAGAGAACCGCAGAGAGGAGAGAGGCTAGGTAAAGAACTGTAGGGCTTCATCCTCAGTGAAGTAGCTACCACAGAGAGAACCGCAGAGAGGAGAGAGGCTAGGTAAAGAACTGTAGGGCTTCATCCTCAGTGAAGTAGCTACCACAGAGAGAGACGCAGAGAGGAGAGAGGCTAGGTAAAGAACTGTAGGGCTTCATCCTCAATGAAGTAGCTACCACAGAGAGAGACACAGATCTTTTGTCATCAGAGCCCAGAGGACCAGAGGTGACGCGTTATCTGATATCGAGTGGCCCACGTTAACTCCCGGGCTAAGCAGAGATGACACCAACCGCGTCAACCCGCAGCAGCTGCTGAGGGATCTGTTGGTGTGTGTGTGTGTTTGGGGACACAAAACTCTGGCGCCTTCGGGCTGTCATGGGCCAAAACAAAAATCCACTGAATTAACACGTGCCATTAAAACATTGCCGCACTCTCCATGGTCTGGAATGCCTGAGAATCAGGCTTGATACGAGATGATTTATGTACAGAATAAAATGTTTAACATAGTCTTCATACAGTGGATCAGTCCGGGCGTGGCGTATATTCCATGGCATTCTCTCATAGGCCTAGCACACTAAATCAGACCATGACGCAGCACTGAAAGTATTATTTCATGGACCAGGTGCCAAACCTCCCGCTTTTCCCACTGCGCCCTCATGACCTCACGGTTGGCATGGCGGTTGGCTAAAGCCTCTCCAGACAACACAGCCATACTGCCCTCCCATATGGCTGACATCATGTCCTGCTGAGACCATTCATAATTGTAATTAATACACAGTAATAAAATACAAGACCAATTGAATTAATCAGCATGAAGAGATGGGATAAATTAAGGCCTGGGTGCTCTGGACTGCAATGCTGTCTATGGTCTGTCTGTCCGGTCTGTCTGTCTATCCTGTCTATCACTGTCTGTCTGTCTGTCTGTCTGTCTGTCTGTCTGTCTGTCTGTCTGTCTGTCTGTCTGTCTGTCTGTCTGTCTGTCTGTCTGTCTGTCTGTCTGTCTGTCTGTCTGGTGTGTCAAATCAAATAAAATCAAAACAAATTTTATTGGCCACATGCGCCGAATACAACAGGTGCAGACATTACAGTGAAATGCTTACTTACAGCCCTTAACCAACAGTGCATTTATTTTTAACAAAAAAGTAAAAATAAAACAACAACAAAAAAAGTGTTGAGAAAAAAAGAGCAGAAGTAAAATAAAATAACAGTAGGGAGGCTATATATACAGGGGGGTACCGGTGCAGAGTCAATGTGTGGGGGCACCGGCTAGTTGAGGTAGTTGAAGTAATATGTACATGTGGGTAGAGTTAAAGTGACTATGCATAAATAATTAACAGAGTAGCAGCAGCGTAAAAGGATGGGGTGGGGGGGCAGTGCAAATAGTCCGGGTAGCCATGATTAGCTGTTCAGGAGTCTTATGGCTTGGGGGTAGAAGCTGTTGAGAAGTCTTTTGGACCTAGACTTGGCACTCCGGTACCGCTTGCCGTGCGGTAGCAGAGAGAACAGTCTATGACTAGGGTGGCTGGAGTCTTTGACAATTTTGAGGGCCTTCCTCTGACACCGCCTGGTATAGAGGTCCTGGATGGCAGGAAGCTTGGCCCCTGTAGTGCCTTGCGGTCGGAGGCCAAGCAGTTGCCATACCAGGTGGTGATGCAACCAGTCAGGATGCTCTCGATGGTGCAGCTGTAGAATTTTTTGAGGATCTGAGGACCCATGCCAAATCTTTTCAGTCTCCTGAGGGGGAATAGGCTTTGTCGTGCCCTCTTCACGACTGTCTTGGTTTGTTTGGACCATGATAGTTCGTTGGTGATGTGGACACCAAGGAACTTGAAGCTCTCAACCTGTTCCACTACAGCCCCGTCGATGAGAATGGGGGCGTGCTCAGTCCTCTTTTTTTTCCTGTAGTCCACAATCATCTCCTTTGTCTTGGTCACGTTGAGGGAGAGGTTGTTGTCCTGGCACCACACGGCCAGGTCTCTGACCTCCTCCCTATAGGCTGTCTCATCGTTGTCGGTGATCAGGCCTACCACTGTTGTGTCGTCGGCAAGCTTAATGATGGTGTTGGAGTCGTGCCTGGCCATGCAGTCATGGGTGAACAGGGAGTACAGGAGGGGACTGAGCACGCACCCCTGAGGGGCCCCCGTGTTGAGGATCAGTGTGGCAGATGTGTTGTTACCTACCCTTACCACCTGGGGGCGGCCCGTCAGGAAGTCCAGGATCCAGTTGCAGAGGGAGGTGTTTAGTCCCAGGATCCTTAGCTTAGTGATGAGCTTTGAGGGCACTATGGTGTTGAATGCTGAGCTGTAGTCAATGAATAGTATTCTCACGTACAGTGGGGAGAACAAGTATTTGATACACTGCCGATTTTGCAGGTTTTCCTACTTACAAAGCATGTAGAGGTCTGTCATTTTTATCATAGGTACACTTCAACTGTGAGAGACTGAATCTAAAACAAAAATCCAGAAAATCACATTGTATGATTTTTAAGTAATTAATTTGCATTTTATTGCATGACATAAGTATTTGATCACCTACCAACCAGTAAGAATTCCAGCTCTCACAGACCTGTTAGTTTTTCTTTAAGAAGCCCTCCTGTTCTCCCCTCATTACCTGTATTAACTGCAACTGTTTGAACTCGTTACCTGTATAAAAGACATCTGTCCACTCACTCAATCAAACAGACTCTAACCTCTCCACAATGGCCAAGACCAGAGAGCTGTGTAAGGACATCAGGGATAAAATTGTAGACCTGCACAAGGCTGGGATGGGCTACAGGACAATAGGCAAGTAGTTTGGTGAGAAGGCAACAACTGTTGGCGCAATTATTAGAAAATGGAAGAAGTTCAAGATGACGGTCAATCGACTCGGTCTGGGGCTCCATGCAAGATCTCACCTCGTGGGGCATCAATGATCATGAGGAAGGTGAGGGATCAGCCCAGAACTACACGGCAGGACCTGGTCAATGACCTGAAGAGAGCTGGGACCACAGTCTCAAAGAAAACCATTAGTAACACACTACGCCGTCATGGATTAAAATCCTGCAGCGCACGCAAGGTCCCCCTGCTCAAGCCAGCGCATGTCCAGGCCCGTCTGAAGTTTGCCAATGACCATCTGGATGATCCAGAGGAGGAATGGGAGAAGGTCATGTGGTCTGATGAGACAAAAATATAGCTTTTTGGTCTAAACTCCACTCGCTGTTTGGAGGAAGAAGAAGGATGAGTACAACCCCAAGAACACCATCCCAACCGTGAAGCATGGAGGTGGAAACATCATTCTTTGGGGATGCTTTTCTGCAAAGGGGACAGGACGACTGCACCGTATTGAGGGGAGTATGGATGGGGCCATGTATCGCGAGATCTTGGCCAACAACCTCCTTCCCTCAGTAAGAGCATTGAAGATGGGTCGTGACTGGGTCTTCCAGCATGACAACTACCCGAAACACACAGCCAGGGCAACTAAGGAGTGGCTCCGTAAGAAGCATCTCAAGGTCCTGGAGTGGCCTAGCCAGTCTCCAGACCTGAACCCAATAGAAAATATTTGGAGGGAGCTGAAAGTCCGTATTGCCCAGCGACAGCCCCGAAACCTGAAGGATCTGGAGAAGGTCTGTATGGAGGAGTGGGCCAAAATCCCTGCTGCAGTGTGTGCAAACCTGGTCAAGACCTACAGGAAACGTATGATCTCTGTAATTGCAAACAAAGGTTTATGTACCAAATATTAAGTTCTGCTTTTCTGATGTATCAAATACTTATGTCATGCAATAAAATGCAAATTAATTACTTAAAAATCATACAATGTGATTTTCTGGATTTTTGTTTTAGATTCCGTCTCTCACAGTTGGAGTGTACCTATGATAAAAATTACAGACCTCTACATGCTTTGTAAGTAGGAAAACCTGCAAAATCGGCAGTGTATCAAATACTTGTTCTCCCCACTGTAGGTGTTCCTCTTGTCCAGGTGGGAAAGGGCAGTGTGGAGTGCAATAGAGATTGCATCATCTGTGGATCTGTTGGGGCGGTATGCAAATTGGAGTGGGTCTAGGGTTTCTGGGATAATGCTGTTGATGTGAGCCATGACCAGCCTTTCAAAGCACTTCATGGCTACAGACGTCAGTGCTACGGGTCGGTAGTCATTTAGGCTGGTTATCTTAGAGTCCTTGGGCACGGGGACTATGGTGGTCTGCTTGAAACATGTTGGTATTACAGACTCAGTCAGGGACATGTTGAAAATGTCAGTGAAGACACTTGCCAGTTGGTCAGCACATGCTCGGAGTACACGTCCTGGTAATCTGTCTGGCCCTGCGGCCTTGTGAATGTTGACCTGCTTAAAAGTCTTACTCACATCGGCTACGGAGAGCGTGATCACATAGTCATCCAGAATAGCTGGTGCTCTCATGCATGCTTCAGTGTTGCTTGCCTCGACGCGAGCATAGAAGTGGTTTAGCTCGTCTGGTAGGCTTGTGTCACTGGGCAGCTCGCGGCTGTGCTTCCCTTTGTAGTCTGTAATAGTTTTCAAGCCCTGCCACATCCGACGAGCATCAGAGCCAGTGTAGTACGATTCAATCTTAGTCCTGTATTGACTCTTTGCCTGTTTGATGGTTCGTCGGAGGGCATAGCGGGATTTCTTATAAGCGTCCGGGTTAGAGTCCCGCTCCTTGAAAGCGGCAGCTCTACCCTTTAGCTCAGTGCGGATGTTTCCTGTAATCCATGGCTTCTGGTTGGGGTATGTACGTACGGTCACTGTGGGGACGACATCATCGATGCACTTATTGATGAAGCCAGTGACTGATGTGGTGTACTCCTCAATGCTATCTGAAGAATCCCGGAACATGTTCCAGTCTGTGCTAGCAAAACAGTCCTGTAGCTTAGCATCTGCGTCATCTGACCACTTTTTTATTAACCGAGTCACTGGTGTTTCCTGCTTTAGTTTTTGCTTATAAGCAGGAATCAGGAGGATAGAGTTATGGTCAGATTTGCCAAATGGAGGGCGAGGGAGAGCTTTGTATGCGTCTCTGTGTGTGGAGTAAAGGTGGTCTAGAGTTTTTTTCCCTCTGGTTGCACATTTAACATGCTGGTAGAAATTAGGTAGAATGGATTTAAGTTTCCCTGCATTAAAGTCCCCGGCCACTAGGAGCGCTGCATTTGGATGAGCGTTTTCCTGTTGATTTATGGCCTTATACAGCTCATGTCTGTCTGGTCTGTCTGTCTGACTGTCATGTCTGTCTGTCTGTCTGTCTGTCTGTCTGTCTGTCTGTCTGTCTGTCTGTCTGTCTGTCTGTCTGTCTGTCTGTCTGTCTATCTATCTATCTATCTATCTATCTATCTATCTATCTGTCTGTCTGAAACTGTGGACATTTTTAAAATAGATCTTAAAACACACCTTTTTAGCTTTGCTTTTCCGTGGGGTGCTTTTTAATCATTCTTTTATTTGTTGTGTAGTAAATATTTCAGTTTTTATTTTCATTGTTTTTCATTGTTTTTTCCTGTGAAGCACATTGTTTTGCATTCCATGTATGGGATTAATGTGCCGTATAAATAAAGCTTTAATGTGCCGTATAAATTAAGCTTGATTTGATTATGGCGCAAGGTTCATCCCTGTCCTAAATTGATAATTATAAGGGGAAACTGTTATGGTTTCTAATTGCCAAATGGTAAAGCTGCCAATAAACTGTCAATGCTTTAGCTGATACGTTAAAGGACAAGCAGGATGATTATTTCTGTACACCCCAACATCAGAGAAAAACACAAGGTCAAGTGCAGAATAACCTCTACTCTATGGACACTCCTATAGGCATAATTATCCTTCATGTCAATGCCACCACAAATTAATGCCATTTGTCACACCTACTTTCCATAATTTGCTAATGTGGAGATTGCACCATTTGTAGACTCAGTTAAAGGAGATGTGTATGGCCACCTTACATACAGTTGTCAAGGAGGTTGATTGGCATGTAGCTAGGCAATATCCACGACTACCTGTACATGGGAATAACAGGACGATGGCACCTAATAACAGTAATTAGTGTATTACTGGAGCTCACTACTAATCAATGAGAAACGCTGATAGATATGATGGACAGAGTGACAGACAGAGAGAGAGAGCGAGAGAGAGAGAGACATACAGAGAGACAGAGAGAGAGAGAGAGAGAGAGAGAGAGAGAGAGAGAGAGAGAGAGAGAGAGAGAGAGAGAGACAGAGAGACAGAGAGAGAGAGGCTGAGAAGACATCCACAAGGTAAATTCTGAAGAATTGGATTCAAGCTTGGTTTTTCTCTCTGCTGTGATTTCCAATTAAAACAACATGATGTTAATTATAGCCAGTTATACCAGTTAGATCCAGGTAGTAATTATACATTGTTACCTGAGCGTGTGTCGTTGGATGGTGGAAGGGACGGAGAGATCTATCTATCTGTCACGCCCTGACTCAGGGGACTCGTATATGTTGAGTCAGGGTGTGTATGTTCTATGTTGTGTATTTCTATGTTGGTTTTCTAGTATGTCTAGATCTATGTTGGCCGGTGTGGTTCCCAATCAGAGGCAGCTGTCGCTCGTTGTCTCTGATTGGGGACCATACTTAGGCAGCCTATTGGCACT
The DNA here is from genome assembly GCF_964263955.1 of Coregonus lavaretus. Taxonomy (NCBI): domain Eukaryota; kingdom Metazoa; phylum Chordata; class Actinopteri; order Salmoniformes; family Salmonidae; genus Coregonus; species Coregonus lavaretus. The sequence goes on along the minus strand of NW_028164304.1, from coordinate 62,215 downwards.
AGTGGGTTGTGGGATCTTGTTCCAGTTAAGGTATGTTGTGTTGTGCTGCCTTGGACTTCACGGTTCGTTTTGTTTGTTGTTTTGTCGTTGTGTTTATTCTTTTAATAAACATGTTGGCATATCACGCTGCGCCTTGGTCCGTCCCGTTCATCAACGAACGTGACACTATCTATCTATCTGTCTGTCTGTCTGTCTGTCTATTTACTGTATCTATGATATTTCAAAGTATTTTACAACATGCCAACTTTCACACAGGAAATAAGCCACTTTAATTCAACTTTCAACCCAGAGCTTTTGTCTGCTCCTTTTCCAAACTTCTTGGTGTCACCTCGTAATCTAAATTGAAACGATACAAATAATAACACTTGTAAAGAGTTTATAACTGGTACCACATGTGGGAGATGAGGCGATGGAAAGCACAAAGCCCTATCTGATTCAGTGAATGATTTCACAGCGACTCAAGCAGTGCCAAATGAACTCCAGGTTACAATAATACCACTGGTGGGACAATTAAGACGGCATAAACACTGCATGCAGAGCTGGGATCCCAGGGTAAGAGTTCTCTCCCTCTCTCTAACACACACACGCACGCACACACACACACACACACATCCTCACGTACTTTGTGCCCCCTCAGATTTTTGGGGTGCATTACGCCCCTGCACACACACACACACACACACACACACACTCTCCCCACACCATTGACACCCTGGTGGATGGGTTGGTCGGGGTGTAAGACCTTCACCGTGTCTCACCCTGTATTCATCCATCATGGTGGGGCGAAGGCTAACCTGACAAATAGACAATATCAACAGCAGCTGCCAGGGCTAGGATAATGAATAAAGCTGGTAATCTGGGGGAGCAATAAAGACACACACACACACAGCAGAAAGGGAGAGAGAGAGAGAGAGAGAGAGAGAGAGAGAGAGAGAGAGAGAGAATACAACATGTGATGGAGACACACACACACCCCTCAACACCTGCCACAGAATCTCTGTCATTTGCGGGTGGAGTGTATGTGTGAGTGTGGACAGGATGTTTTAGGGGCTGTAGTGTGATTACATGTTTCCTCTGATGGAGAGCCAGCATGTTCCTTAAAGAGAGGGGACACAAGTGTGTCTCACCTAAACCCTTGGGGTGCACGTGTGTGTGTAAGGGTAGAAAACATACTTAGGCTGGGATTCATTCCGATCCGCGCTAGATATTTAAAGATAATTTCTAATTGAGCCGACATCTGCAGCGTTTACCTTGAACGCAATCTCCACAAACACGGTAACATTGCCTTTAAAGGCTGCGTTGTCTACAAGCGCGATCGGATTGAATCCCAGCCCTACTTTCCCACAGCGTGATTGAACGAGACAACATGTGCCCTGGTGCACGGCATGGTGGCTTGGTGATTAGTGTGTATACTGTGTACACATGTGGCTTCTGTTGGATCATGTGTCCCCCCCCCCCCCCCCCCCCTCCGACTTCCTTTAAAGAACTTCAAAAGGCCCCGTGGCGGTGGGTGCATGTTTGCCTGCAGCTTGCCTCTATAGACAAAGACTGTGTGGGCATTAAAGCTCTGAGCTCCATAGAAAAAAAAAAAACACGCATTACATGAGCCTTTACACAGTATACATAAAAGTGTCCATGTGCTCTCCCCACTCCCACACAGACATACAGAATGTAGACATTAGTCCAAACAGACCCAACGTGGGTCTTTGCTCATTCGTTCATCTGTGGCGCTATGCTAATATGATTAGTCTGGATTATGGTAATGAGGGACGAGGATCGGGTTGGTGCTGGGCGGGATGTTGCGCTCCTCGTTTGGGGGACGAGATAATTGGTTAGGCTGCTTTGATGTTCCCGGGGTGGGAGGGGAAAGAGAGGCGAAGAGGGGACTGTATGTGTGTGAGGGGGTTGTGAGATTCTGACAGTTTTTATTTTTGGCATTGGAGGGTTGTGTTTCAAGGCCCTGTGGTTTGACTCCAGGACTGAAGGCTGTTCTGTTGTTCTACCCTCTCTAACCCCCATCCCTTCACCTGATCAGGGTATTGATGTATAACTCCTCATCCCTTCACCTGATCAGGGTATTGATGTATAACTCCTCATCCCTTGACCTGATCAGGGTATTGATGTATAACTCCTCATCCCTTCACCTGATCAGGGTATTGATGTATAACTCCTCATCCCTTCACCTGATCAGGGTATTGATGTATAACTCCTCATCCCTTTACCTGATCAGAGTATTGATGTATAACTCCTCATCCCTTCACCTGATCAGGGTATTGATGTATAACTCCTCATCCCTTTACCTGATCAGAGTATTGATGTATAACTCCTCATCCCTTTACCTGATCAGGGTATTGATGTATAACTCCTCATCCCTTCACCTGATCAGGGTATTGATGTATAACTCCTCATCCCTTCACCTGATCAGGGTATTGATGTATAACTCCTCATCCCTTTACCTGATCAGAGTATTGATGTATAACTCCTCATCCCTTCACCTGATCAGGGTATTGATGTATAACTCCTCATCCCTTCACCTGATCAGGGTATTGATGTATAACTCCTCATCCCTTCACCTGATCAGGGTATTGATGTATAACTCCTCATCCCTTCACCTGATCAGGGTATTGATGTATAACTCCTCATCCCTTCACCTGATCAGGGTATTGATGTATAACTCCTCATCCCTTCACCTGATCAGGGTATTTATGTATAACTCCTCATCCCTTCACTTGATCAGAGTATTGATGTATAACTCCTCATCCCTTCACCTGATCAGGGTATTGATGTATAACTCCTCATCCCTTCACCTGATCAGAGTATTGATGTATAACTCCTCATCCCTTCACCTGATCAGAGTATTGATGTATAACTCCTCATCCCTTCACCTGATCAGGGTATTTATGTATAACTCCTCATCCCTTCACCTGATCAGGGTATTGATGTATAACTCCTCATCCCTTCACCTGATCAGGGTATTGATGTATAACTCCTCATCCCTTCACCTGATCAGGGTATTGATGTATAACTCCTCATCCCTTCACCTGATCAGGGTATTGATGTATAACTCCTCATCCCTTCACCTGATCAGGGTATTGATGTATAACTCCTCATCCCTTCACCTGATCAGGGTATTGATGTATAACTCCTCATCCCTTCACCTGATCAGAGTATTGATGTATAACCTGGCACTCCTCAACACACCAACTGATCCGAACAGGATTAGAAGGAGATAGAGCTTTAGCAGATATCCATAACTCTACACCCAAATAAACCACAACAATTAACCCTATGAAACCCTGCATATCTTTATGTAACGGTGCATTACACTATAAAGACGGACCGCTCGGTTATATACATTACTAGCCCACACAAATCCCTGAATGGCTTGGCTGAACCATGGTGGATGTCCTTAAGAGCAGGCATGGCAAACATCATAAAGACAACACCCACAGGACTGTCACAGGACGTCTGACAGTAAGCAGAAGTGTCATATAATATACTGTAGCTTCTGTTGGCAGCTAAACTGGGGGTTGGGAGAATTATGGTATTTCCTGTAACAATTCTGGGTTTCATTGATAACATTTATATATTGTAAATGTAAATGTATGTTTCTCTGTACATCGAAAGGGGATGGATATTTCTATAGCCAATGTAAGTCCTGTCTAAAAGTACCCTAGGAGGGGCATAGATTCACCCAAGTAAACCTCTATAATTTCAAACATCAGAATCCAGTTTCTCCAGTGAGAAAATAAATAACCATATTCAACATTAACTTTCAGATAGAAAATAGCTACAATGACAGATAAACACTGAGCATCCTTAATATAAAACCACAAATCACTTCAAAAAGGCAGGAGAATTTACAATAGAGCTGCTGTCCAGTAATGACTTCAAACCAATTTAAAGCTATTTATACTAGCATGATTATACATTGCACATTTTTTTATGATTTCAAATTAAGGATATACCAGTCGTGGTGGAGTACTGTATGATTGATCAACAACAAGACAATGCTTCTTAAGTAAAAATCTTGCAATTTTATTTGCATATAAAAGCAGCTAAATATATCACAATGAACTGAAAGAAAGAGAGACCAGACCTACAAGGAAGAAACTACCAGCCAGAGAAACAGAAGAGACAAATAGCTAGAGAAAGAAAACAGAGCGCAAAGGAGCATTTACAGTTGCAAAGTTGAGACAGCTTTTGGCAACATTATTTTGTGCTAGCAAGATTGCATTTACACACAGTGCAAAATGAGAAGAAAGCTATAAAAACACAAATACTATCAGATTTACAATCGAAAGGACAACTAAAACTTTTTTAGGCAGGTGTGTTGTAAAAGAAAACCAACCCCACCACCTGTCGGATATTGAGTCTTAAACTCTAAAAACATTTCCTCTCTCATCCATGAACCTCTACCTTAGGGGCCTCCAACTCTGGTCCTGGGCAGGCTTTTGTTCCAGCACTAAAAAACCTCCATCAAATAAACAACTACATTATATAGGGTGATGTGTGTTCCTGCTGGACTGGAACAAAAGCCTCCACCCCAAATAGCACTCAAAGACCCTAACAGTGGGAGTAAAACATGAACATTAAAGAAACGTTTGAAGAACATTTGATGGGAGTGGCAAAGGAAGAAGCTAAATCAAATCCAGGCAAAGACACAAGAAAGAAAATCCCAAAAGGATGTTTTGAACCAACAAATTTTAGTACAGATATTTTACAACATGAATACAGTATCTATATAAATATACATACTTTATTTTCTCCACATATATCAGAATTGCAGATGGTAGATGTTAGAGTTATCTCAAGCGTATCATTTGCTAGATTTCTTTCCCTGCTCTGTGTGGTGTAGTTTGATTGGGTTGATAGACACAAGTTAACAATAAATACGGTCTTTCTCTGAGCTTGCAGAGAGTGAGGCTCTAGCTGAGAACGGTAAAGCTAGTTTAAGGCATCGTCCCTGTCAGCCAATCAGAAAGCAGAATTGTCCAGGAAAACAAAATGAAACCGAACACAAAAAACAAGGACGTTCAAAATCAACAATGGCATCCAATACCGATGTTTCCAGCAAACACAAACCCCAAAAACTAATGAAATTGTACAAATTCACAAAGCATCATTTATCTTACAGATCCGACTGCTTTTTCTTCAATAGCTAGATTGTATAACCACTCAGCACCCTATTATCTGCCCACCCATCCCACCCCTAACCCTATACCCTCCCCACACTTTTTCACTTTACAGCTTACAAAAGAACAATATTTGAGAGAAACACTTAGTATAACTATTTAGACATTATTTGTTAGAAAAAAAAAAAGTAGTTTATTCTGGCCAACAACCCCCGCACCCCCACTTCACCCTCTGGGTCAGAGGTCATTCTCAAGAGCTGGAGGAGGGGTTGGGCAGGTCGAACACGATTGGGGGGTTGGTGGGCTGGAAGCTGACCGTGCACGTGGAGGAGTTGATGAACGTCGTGCAGCCGTCAGTCATGATGCCATACCCTGTGGAAGGAGAACGCATCATCAGCACACGCTACGGGGAAGTCCAACGGATCATCAACATTGGACATGAAGTGAGAAACCGTATTGTCTAACTGACTAATCAAAACCACACAGGGTGCGTTCCTTTCCGAGAGATTTCTTTAATTGTCTCTCCTCTGAACTCCTCATTTCTACACCTTTAATAAAAACATAAAGGAAGGAAGGAGGTAAAAAGAGGAGGGTGGGAGGTATACTGTAGGTCTCATCTGGTGAGCACCTCCATCCCTGTCTACCCCTACCCAGTCCCCAACACCACCACCTCCATCCCTGTCTACCCCTACCCAGTCCCCAACACCACCACCTCCATCCCTGTCTACCCCTACCCAGTCCCCAACACCACCACCTCCATCCCTGTCTACCCCTACCCAGTCCCCAACACCACCACCTCCATCCCTGTCTACCCCTACCCAGTCCCCAACACCACCACCTCCATCCCTGTCTACCCCTACCCAGTCCCCAACACCACCACCTCCATCCCTGTCTACCCCTACCCAGTCCCCAACACCACCACCCCTTCCCTGTCTACCCCTACCCAGTCCCCAACACCACTACCTCCATCCCTGTCTACCCCTACCCAGTCCCCAACACCACCACCACCACCCCATCCCTGTCTACCCCTACCCAGTCCCCAACACCACCACCTCCATCCCTGTCTACCCCTACCCAGTCCCCAACACCACCACCCCTTCCCTGTCTACCCCTACCCAGTCCCCAACACCACCACCTCCATCCCTGTCTACCCCTACCCAGTCCCCAACACCACCACCTCCATCCCTGTCTACCCCTACCCAGTCCCCAACACCACCACCTCCATCCCTGTCTACCCCTACCCAGTCCCCAACACCACCACCCCTTCCCTGTCTACCCCTACCCAGTCCCCAACACCACCACCTCCATCCCTGTCTACCCCTACCCAGTCCCCAACACCACCACCCCATCCCTGTCTACCCCATAATGTCCCTAACACCACCACCCCCATCGCTGTCTACCCCATAATGTCCCTAACACCACCACCCCCATCGCTGTCTACCCCATAATGTCCCTAACACCACCACCCCATCCATGTTTACATCCATAATGTCCCTAACACCACCACCCCATCCCTGTCTACCCCATAATGTCCCTAACACCACCACCCCCATCGATGTCTACCCCATAATGTCCCTAACACCACCACCCGCATCCATGTTTACATCCATAATGTCCCTAACACCACCACCCCATCCATGTTTACATCCATAATGTCCCTAACACCACCACCCCATCCCTGTCTACCCCATAATGTCCCTAACACCACCACCCCCATCGATGTCTACCCCATAATGTCCCTAACACCACCACCCCCATCCATGTTTACATCCATAATGTCCCTAACTGTCATTAACACCCTGTGGTGTAGTCCTGGTAATGACTCAAGGCCAAACTGAGCAGGAGAAAGTATTGAACACAAACCCACAACAACCCATCTCTCTCTCTCTCTCTCTCTCTCTCTCTCTCTCTAATCCATCCCTACTTCTACCCTGGGTCGTAACCCACAACAACCCATCTCTCTCTCTCTCTCTCTAATCCATCCCTACTTCTACCCTGGGTCGTAACCCACAACAACCCATCTCTCTCTCTCTCTCTCTCTAATCCATCCCTACTTCTACCCTGGGTCGTAATAGGGTGTGTGTGTATATGGGATCCTGACTGACCTTCATGTATTCCTCCGAAGGCGTGGAGTTTGGGTCGGACCCTCCTCTGGACCGTGTTGAGCAGCTCCACACAGCCCACCCTCTGCAGCTCCTTAGGAACCCAGTCTCTGAACCCTGCAAACACGCAAGAAAGACAACAAACCTACATAAGACAGCAACAATAACTAAGCACAATAGTTACTAGGTAAAGCTTTGCACCTTTTCTATTTTCCATAGGTAAAGTCTTATCCCCAGTCCTACCCCTCTCTCTTCCTCTCTCCCTTTCTCCCTTTCTCCCTACTCCAGCACCAGCACCAGCCTTAGCTTAGCCCCAGCTCCAGCCCCAGCCTTAGCTTAGCCCCAGCCTTAGCTCAGCCCCAGCCTTAGCTCCAGCCCTAGCCAATCGTTTCCTGCATCTGTCACACTGGTGTGAAATCGAGTTTCCATGCAATCAAACAGCACCCGCAGCAGTAGCAGTAGCAGGCGAGAGGAAGGAAATCAGTCAATAATGCCAGACACAGAATAGAAAGACACAGAGGAACAAGAACAACTGAAGCTCAACAACTGAAGCTCAACAACTGAAGCTCAACAACTGATGATCAACAACTGAAGCTAAAAAACTGAAGCTCAACAACTGATGCTCAACAACTGATGATCAACAACTGAAGCTAAAAAACTGAAGCTCAACAACTGAAGCTAAACAACTAAGGAAATCAACTGAAGCTAAACAACTGAAGCTAAACAACTGAAGCTAAACAACTGAAGCTAAAACAACTGAAGCTAAAACAACTGAAGCTAAACAACTGAAGCTAAACAACTGAAGCTAAACAACTGAAGCTAAACAACTGAAGCTAAAAATACTGAAGCTAAAACAACTGAAGCTAAACAACTGAAGCTAAACAACTGAAGCTAAACAACTGAAGCTAAAACAACTGAAGCTAAACAACTAAGGAAAACAACTGAAGCTAAACAACTGAAGCTAAACAACTAAGGAAAACAACTGAAGCTAAACAACTGAAGCTAAACAACTGAAGCTAAAACAACTGAAGCTAAACAACTGAAGCTAAACAACTGAAGCTAAACAACTGAAGCTAAACAACTGAAGCTAAAACAACTGAAGCTAAAACAACTGAAGCTAAACAACTGAAGCTAAAACAACTGAAGCTAAAACAACTGAAGCTAAAACAACTGAAGCTAAACAACTGAAGCTAAACAACTGAAGCTAAACAACTGAAGCTAAAACAACTGAAGCTAAACAACTAAGGAAAACAACTGAAGCTAAACAACTGAAGCTAAACAACTAAGGAAAACAACTGAAGCTAAACAACTGAAGCTAAACAACTGAAGCTAAACAACTGAAGCTAAAACAACTGAAGCTAAAACAACTGAAGCTAAAACAACTGAAGCTAAACAACTGAAGCTAAACAACTGAAGCTAAACAACTGAAGCTAAAACAACTGAAGCTAAAACAACTGAAGCTAAACAACTGAAGCTAAAACAACTGAAGCTAAACAACTGAAGCTAAAACAACTGAAGCTCATCAACGGAGGTTCAACAACTGAAGCTAAAAAACTGAAGCTCAACAACTGAAGTTCAACAACTGAAGCTAAAAAACTGAAGCTCAACAACTGAAGTTCAACAACTGAAGCTAAAACAACTGAAGCTAAACAACTGAAGCTCTACAACTAAGGAAAACAACTGAAGCTAAACAACTGAAGCTCATCAACTGAAGCTCAACCACTGAAGCTCTACAACTAAGGAAAACAACTGAAGCTAAACAGCTAAAGAAAACCAAATCATTTTCTACTGAGGGAGTAAACAAAGTTCCACTGTCAAATATAGAACCAGAGTGGTCGGGAACATTAGAACCAGAGTGGTCGGGAACGTTAGAACCAGAGTGGTCGGGAACATTAGAACCAGAGTGGTCGGGAACGTTAGAACCAGAGTGGTCGGGAACGTTAGAACCAGAGTGGTCGGGAACGTTAGAACCAGAGTGGTCGGGAACGTTAGAACTAGAGTGGTCGGGAACGTTAGAACCAGAGGGGTCGGGAACGTTAGAACTAGAGTGGTCGGGAACGTTAGAACCAGAGGGGTTGGGAACGTTAGAACCAGAGTGGTCGGGAACGTTAGAACTAGAGTGGTCGGGAACGTTAGAACCAGAGGGGTCGGGAACGTTAGAACTAGAGGGGTCGGGAACGTTAGAACCAGAGGGGTTGGGAACGTTAGAACCAGAGTGGTCGGGAACGTTAGAACCAGAGTGGTCGGGAACGTTAGAACCAGAGTGGTCGGGAACGTTAGAACCAGAGTGGTCGGCAACGTTAGAATCAGAGTGGTCGGGAACGTTAGAACCAGAGTGGTCGGGAACGTTAGAACCAGAGTGGTCGGCAACGTTAGAACCAGAGTGGTCGGGAACGTTAGAACTCTGCAGGGGAGGAGGGCTGAGATGATTATGCAAAGCTGATGCAGTGTACAAATGGATTTGTATTGCTTTTAAAACTTTTAATGAATCTTTCTAGGTAGCTAGTTTTGTATAGGTAGCTATCAAGTAAACACTTTTTTAAGACTTTTAATGAATTTTTCTTAAACACATTTTATTCTAGGTAGCTAGTTATGTATACACATGCAACCTAACGTAATATATTCGGATGGATTTAAATAATGAGGGGCGGCCCCATTAGGCATGGTGATGAGGGGGTTGTGAATGTGATTGGTTAATTCGACTCACCGAGGGGAGGGCAGTGGGTCATGAGGATGTCAATGCCCTCAGGGACTTGGTTCCATTTATCCAGCAGAGACTGGCCCCTGGGCAGGTTGAACCCCCAGCCGTTAAACCACGGGCTCCTGCAATGACACAGACACAACAACGGCTGTCAGTTAGTTAACACAGGGAGACAGTGAAAATAAGCCTTGTCAGTTAGTTAACACAGGGAGACAGTAAAATAAGCCCTATCAGTTAGTTAACACAGGGAGAAGGTAAAATAATCCCTGTCAGTTAGTTAACACAGGGAGACAGTAAAAATAAGCCCTGTCAGTTAGTTAACACAGGGAGACAGTAAAATAAGCCCTGTTAGTTAGTTAACACAGGGAGACAGTAAAATAAGCCCTGTCAGTTAGTTAACACAGGGAGACAGTAAAATAATCCCTGTCAGTTAGTTAACACAGGGAGACAGTAAAATAATCCCTGTCAGTTAGTTAACACAGGGAGACAGTAAAATAAGCCCTGTCAGTTAGTTAACACAGGGAGACAGTAAAATAAGCCCTGTCAGTTAGTTAACACAGGGAGACAGTAAAATAAGCCCTGTCAGTTAGTTAACACAGGGAGACAGTAAAAAAAGGCCTGTCAGTTAGTTAACACAGGGAGACAGTAAAATAAGCCCAGTCAGTTAGTTAACACAGGGAGATAGTAAAATAAGCCCTGTCAGTTAGTTAACACAGGGAGACAGTAAAATAAGCCCTGTCAGTTAGTTAACACAGGGAGAGAGTAAAATAAGCCCAGCCAGTTAGTTAACACAGGGAGAGAGTGAAATAAGCCCTGTCAGTTAGTTAACACAGGGAGACAGTAAAATAAGCCCTGTCAGTTAGTTAACACAAGGAGACAGTGAAATAAGCCCTGTCAGTTAGTTAACACAGGGAGACAGTTAAATAATATAATATTACAATAACCACATCTATTTGACACCCTACACCAAAACAAGAACCAATGTGTAACACATTTCACACACACACACACACACGCAGGCAGGCAGGCAGGCAGGCACACACATAATAATTTACACAATTTCCAAACACTAGGCACCAACTGACTGTATGATCTCCCCATCCCAGACTGAAGCAGTGTGACTGACATCAGATGGCCCTCCTCAGGCAGAGTGGATCTAACCCTCCCAGACTGAAGCAGTGTGACTGACATCAGATGGCCCTCCTAAGCAGAGTGGATCTAACCCTCCCAGACTGAAGCAGTGTGACTGACATCAGATGGCCCTCCTCAGCAGAGTGGATCTAACCCTCCCAGACTGAAGCAGTGTGACTGACATCAGATGGCCCTCCTCAGGCAGAGTGGATCTAACCCTCCCAGACTGAAGCAGTGTGACTGACATCAGATGGCCCTCCTCAGCAGAGTGGATCTAACCCTCCCAGACTGAAGCAGTGTGACTGACATCAGATGGCCCTCCTCAGCAGAGTGGATCTAACCCTCCCAGACTGAAGCAGTGTGACTGACATCAGATGGCCCTCCTCAGGCAGAGTGGATCTAACCCTCCCAGACTGAAGCAGTGTGACTGACATCAGATGGCCCTCCTCAGCAGAGTGGATCTAACCCTCCCAGACTGAAGCAGTGTGACTGACATCAGATGGCCCTCCTCAGACAGAGTGGATCTAACCCTCCCAGACTGAAGCAGTGTGACTGACATCAGATGGCCCTCCTCAGCAGAGTGGATCTAACCCTCCCAGACTGAAGCAGTGTGACTGACATCAGATGGCCCTCCTCAGCAGAGTGGATCTAACCCTCCCAGACTGAAGCAGTGTGACTGACATCAGATGGCCCTCCTCAGGCAGAGTGGATCTAATAGTTACAGCCACTGTCTCAGCCTACCCATACACAGACAAAGGACCCCCGGCCTCGTCTGACAATGAGCGAGGGATGGAGGGACACGGGTACAAACAGATGAAGAAATGAAGGGAACAGAGGGAAGGTAAGAGATGGGAGAGGCGATGGGTGAGAAGAGAGGAGGAGACAGGATCATCTGACACAGGATCTCAGTGGGTTAATATGAACTCCTAGCTGCACAGGCAAAAAACGATTTCTTACAGTGATTCTATTCTACTAAGAGTCTGTAGTGCAGCACATTCACAGCTACGTTTTACACATTGATCTTGGAAATGGCTGTCCAAAACACAGGTAGACTATACTTCATAAAGCACCACAACAAACAAGACTTTAGTCATCTGGTTTTCACCGTTCTTGTTAGAGCAGGGAGCTAGCGTAGCGAACAGAGAGAGAGGGAGAGGTGGTAGCTGTTTTGACTCAGTTAGCAGCGTTGTGTATCGTATTTCACCAGGGGGAAATCAAAACCCTAAAAAACATCAATAGGCTTCATTACAGTGAGGGATGGCCTCCCCATGACTATCGAGCGCCGTCGAGGTCTGACACAAATGAAACAGCTCCCTAGAACCTGGCACTAGTTCGTTTTTTTTTCGTTCACTCGCTTTTCTCGCTCAGTGGCGAGCTGAAAAATGAGGGTAAAAATGAAATGTGAGGAGCGGGCAGGGAGGAGTGACAGCTGCAGGCTTAACTGATTAATTAGAACTAATCACATACATCTGAGCTAATGGAAGTCTAATGGATTAGTGGGAAGACTTGCCAGTTCCGTGTTAGAAATACTGCCCTGAGAGAGAGAGAGAGAGAGAGAGAGAGAGAGAGAGAGAGAGAGAGAGAGAGAGAGAGAGAGAGAGAGAGAGAGAGAGAGAGAGAGAGAGAGAGAGAGAGAGAGAGAGAGAGAGAGAGAGAGAGAGAGAGAGAGAGAGAGAGAGAGAGAGAGAGAGAGAAAGAGAGACAGAGAGACAGAGAGAAAGAGACAGAGAGAAAGAGACAGAGACAGAGAGAGAGAGATCCTTGAAAGCATGGAATCACATCGTTGCAGGGTTTTGGACTCTGCTACCGACAGAAATGCAACCAGACAATTTCTCTGGGCCTGTAATGAGTAATAGCAATTCAGGCAAACCTTGATTTTTTTTACATATGCATACGTCTTCCTGTTCACAAAATAAATAGCGGCTTCCTGTAACCAAAAAAACAGCGTCGGACAATGTTTTCATCCGTGTTTCACATACATTTCCACACACAAACACATGACTCTGAGAGAAGAAACTCAAACCTTGACTTGAATCCAACCAAACACACACACAAACACATTACTCTGAGAGAAGAAACTCAAACCTTGACTTGAGGTGCAGTTTTGAATCCAACCAAACACACACACACACACACGCACTGAATGAAGGGAGTTTGGAGTTAGAGCGGGCAGCGCTACAATGGCCTCATTGTGGGCCGTCGGGGTATGAAATATACCTTCCATGCGAGCACATTTGTTAACCTCCATAAAGATTAATGACATCCCGGTCACATAAAGGAGAGATTGTTTCCTGTGCACCCTATGACACACAAATTTTTTATACTGTACTGCAGTGTGTGTGTTTGTGTTTGTTTGTGTGTGTGTGTTTGTGTGTGTGTGAGAAAGAGAAAGAGAAAAATTGCGTGTGTTTGAATCAAAGCCACAGTCTGCATGTGTTCTAGAACAGAGTATGTTTTAGAGCCACAGTCTGCATGTGTTCTAGAAAAGAGCATGTATCAGAGCCACAGTCTGCATGTGTTCTAGAACAGAGTATGTATCAGAGCCACAGTCTGCAGGTGTTCTAGAACAGAGCATGTATCAGAGCCACAGTCTGCAGGTATTCTAGAACAGAGTATGTATCAGAGCCACAGTCTGCAGGTGTTCTAGAACAGAGTATGTTTAAGAGCCACAGTCTGCAGGTGTTCTAGAACAGAGCATGTATCAGAGCCACAGTCTGCATGTGTTCTAGAACAGAGTATGTATCAGAGCCACAGTCTGCATGTGTTCTAGAACAGAGCATGTATCAGAGCCACAGTCTGCATGTGTTCTAGAACAGAGCATGTATCAGAGCCACAGTCTGCAGGTGTTCAAGAACAGAGCACGTATCAGAGCCACAGTCTGCAGGTGTTCTAGAACAGAGTATGTTTTAGAGCCACAGTCTGCAGGTGTTCTAGAACAGAGCATGTATCAGAGCCACAGTCTGCATGTGTTCTAGAACAGAGTATGTATCAGAGCCACAGTCTGCATGTGTTCTAGAACAGAGCATGTATCAGAGCCACAGTCTGCAGGTGTTCTAGAACAGAGTATGTTTTAGAGCCACAGTCTGCAGGTGTTCTAGAACAGAGCACGTATCAGAGCCACAGTCTGCAGGTGTTCTAGAACAGAGTATGTTTTAGAGCCACAGTCTGCAGGTGTTCTAGAACAGAGCATGTATCAGAGCCAGTCTGCAGGTGTTCTAGAACAGAGTATGTTTTAGAGCCACAGTCTGCATGTGTTCTAGAACAGAGCATGTATCAGAGCCACAGTCTGCATGTGTTCTAGAACAGAGTATGTTTTAGAGCCACAGTCTGCAGGTGTTCTAGAACAGAGCACGTATCAGAGCCACAGTCTGCAGGTGTTCTAGAACAGAGTATGTTTTAGAGCCACAGTCTGCATGTGTTCTAGAACAGAGCATGTATCAGAGCCAAAGTCTGCATGTGTTCTAGAACAGAGCATGTATCAGAGCCACAGTCTGCATGTGTTCTAGAACAGAGCATGTATCAGAGCCACAGTCTGCAGGTGTTCTAGAACAGAGCATGTATCAGAGCCACAGTCTGCAGGTGTTCTAGAACAGAGTATGTTTTAGAGCCACAGTCTGCAGGTGTTCTAGAACAGAGCACGTATCAGAGCCACAGTCTGCAGGTGTTCTAGAACAGAGTATGTTTTAGAGCCACAGTCTGCAGGTGTTCTAGAACAGAGCATGTATCAGAGCCACAGTCTGCATGTGTTCTAGAACAGAGTATGTATCAGAGCCACAGTCTGCGTGTGTTTTAGAACAGAGCATGTATCAGAGCCACAGTCTGCAGGTGTTCTAGAACAGAGCATGTATCAGAGCCACAGTCTGCATGTGTTCTAGAACAGAGTATGTATCAGAGCCACAGTCTGCAGGTGTTCTAGAACAGAGTATGTTTTAGAGCCACAGTCTGCAGGTGTTCTAGAACAGAGCATGTATCAGAGCCAAAGTCTGCATGTGTTCTAGAACAGAGCATGTATCAGAGCCACAGTCTGCATGTGTTCTAGAACAGAGCATGTATCAGAGCCACAGTCTGCAGGTGTTCTAGAACAGAGCATGTATCAGAGCCACAGTCTGCAGGTGTTCTAGAACAGAGCATGTATCAGAGCCACAGTCTGCAGGTGTTCTAGAACAGTGATTGTATCCTATGTAACTGAGCTAGTGGTTACTGTGTATCTGTACAGTCCTGCATGTACAGTGGGGAAAAAAAGTATTTAGTCAGCCACCAATTGTGCAAGTTCTCCCTCTTAAAAAGATGAGAGAGGCCTGTAATTTTCATCATAGGTACACGTCAACTATGACAGACAAAATCAGAAAAGAAAATCCAGAAAATCACATTGTAGGATTTTTTATGAATTTATTTGCAAATTATGGTGGAAAATAAGTATTTGGTCAATAACAAAAGTTTCTCAATACTTTGTTATATACCCTTTGTTGGCAATGACACAGGTCAAACGTTTTCTGTAAGTCTTCACAAGGTTTTCACACACTGTTGCTGGTATTTTGGCCCATTCCTCCATGCAGATCTCCTCTAGAGCAGTGATGTTTTGGGGCTGTCGCTGGGCAACACAGACTTTCAACTCCCTCCAAAGATTTTCTAGGGGGTTGAGATCTGGAGACTGGCTAGGCCACTCCAGGACCTTGAAATGCTTCTTACGAAGCCACTCCTTCGTTGCCCGGGCGGTGTGTTTGGGATCATTGTTATGCTGAAAGACCCAGCCACGTTTCATCTTCAATGCCCTTGCTGGTGGAAGGAGGTTTTCACTCAAAATCTCACGATACATGGCCCCATTCATTCTTTCCTTTACACGGATCAGTCGTCCTGGTCCCTTTGCAGAAAAACAGCCCCAAAGCATGATGTTTCCACCCCCATGCTTCACAGTAGGTATGGTGTTCTTTGGATGCAACTCAGCATTCTTTGTCCTCCAAACACGACGAGACATTCTCCCAATCCTCTTCTGGATCATCCAAATGCACTCTAGCAAACTTCAGACGGGCCTGGACATGTACTGGCTTAAGCAGGGGGACACGTCTGTTACTGCAGGATTTGAGTCCCTGGCGGCGTAGTGTGTTACTGATGGTAGGCTTTGTTACTTTGGTCCCAGCTCTCTGCAGGTCATTCACTAGGTCCCCCCGTGTGGTTCTGGGATTTTTGCTCACCGTTCTTGTGATCATTTTGACCCCACGGGGTGAGATCTTGCGTGGAGCCCCAGATCGAGGGAGATTATCAGTGGTCTTGTATGTCTTCCATTTCCTAATAATTGCTCCCACAGTTGATTTCTTCAAACCAAGCTGCTTACCTATTGTAGATTCAGTCTTCCCAGCCTGGTGCAGGTCTACAATTTTGTTTCTGGTGTCCTTTGACAGCTCTTTGGTCTTGGCCATAGTGGAGTTTGGAGTGTGACTGTTTGAGGTTGTGGACAGGTGTCTTTTTTACTGATAACAAGTTCAAACAGGTGCCATTAATACAGGTAACGAGTGGAGGACAGAGGAGCCTCTTAAAGAAGAAGTTACAGGTCTGTGAGAGCCAGAAATCTTGCTTGTTTGTAGGTGACCAAATACTTATTTTGCACCATAATTTGCAAATAAATTCATAAAAAATCCTACAATGTGATTTTCTGGAATTTTTTTTCTCAATTTGTCTGTCATAGTTGACGTGTACCTATGATGAAAATTACAGGCCTCTCTCATCTTTTTAAGTGGGAGAACTTGCACAATTGGTGGCTGACTAAATACTTTTTTTCCCCACTGTATGTGTGTTATGCATGTCCCCTGCGATCAGACTAGATTCTGGGCCGAGTCTCGCCTTGTCGCTCGCCATCTGGAGAACGTCACCGTGGTAATGGCGGAGAGCGTCTGGAGGCGGGCACCAGAGGAGCCAGATCAGGATCACAGAAATAGACCACAAACAAAGAGGAGAAACCTGCACGCTTCAGCCCAGTGAGTTCAAACCTGAAACACTCCAAATAACAATCACATTTCTCTTCCAAAAACACAACGACATACAAAATGAGAAGTGGTAGAGGCTCACAGAGCCAGGATTGTGATGTGTAAAACAACAACAACCTGGGACTAACTCAGAGTAATAATGCTTAGAGACCTGATGAGTAGGGCTGGGAGTTGAGGGACCTCACCATACCATATTATCACAATACTTAGGTGCCGATACGATATGTATTGCAATTCTCGCGATTCTCACGACCCTATAAGTATTGCGATTCGATACTGTGATTTTATTGCGATTCAATATTCCAAACATATTGCTCACCATATGTCTGCTGCAGAGGGACAAGAGAGAGCATGAGAAAACGAGTTTTGACCCCGTCGTAAATAAATGTGCTGTAAACAAATTGCCTCCCTATTTAAAAAGAAGACGGAGAACAAGCTATGAAGATAAAATTGTGGAGTTTTGGCGCAGGTACAGCCAACTAGCACAAAAATAATATTGTGCTATTGTCAAAACGATATGATATATAATCAAAAAGAATATCCTGATATGTAACTGTTTGGATTTTCTCCCCCATCACTGCTGATGAGTGATGTGTCAGCTCCACCTAAACCCAGACAGGTCTATCTTTACCTGCATGTGTCTCATATTCCACTATAACCCTGTCTCTTTCATGAGAGGTGCATCATGTGGTTGTCCTCTAAACAGGGAGGTCATGTGCTCTTCCATAAACACAAAAGGAAGAATGGTAGGTGCTCTTAGTGTTTTCCTCAGACAAAGCCGATGGCTGACTGTAAACCAAACAGCTACTTTGAATGGGTCTTAACAAAATGATGTGGACAATACCACATTATGAGTGGTACTAGGTCTCCGTGTTGATCACTAGCGATCTGTTTCTCTTCTATGTTCTGTACATTCCTCTATGTGTAAGACTGTCTCTTTGATAAGAGTTGTATCATTTAGCCTTTTCCAAAAACAGGATGGCACCAGGAAGGAGGTACGACTAAATCACATTACAAAGACTAAAGACGAAAGCTTGTTACCATAGTAACAGGATCCTAACGATCCTGTGTTGAATCAACCGGTGAAAGGGTTTCAGACTGTCAGACTGATCCCATTTAGCCTCGGATGCCCAACGTCAATATTCAATTAGGCCCACGGACATCATTAGACCTGCGCCAAGTCTCCCCGGACCTGACACTACTGTTAACCTGTCTCCCTCCTCCTCTCCCTCTATCCATCCTCCTCGCTTCTTTCTCCTCTAACTCACTAGCTATTCTTCTTATGATTTTTCTTAACCAATTTTCCTCCCCCCCCCCCCGTTCCTCCTTAACCACTGCTATTATGGTTCATCTTAGCCTCTCAACCCCCCCAACAGAGCTCTAGACAGAGGTAAGGCAGCCAGGGGCTTAGAGACAGTACTGTCTAAAGTGCATGAACCTCTCCACCCCCTCCTACAGGATCACAACACAAACCACTAGACACTGTCCATCCTGACCCCTAGCTTTCCTGCTTCTAGCTCATTAGTCCCGTCCCCTGGTCCTGTCCCTCCACCTCTACCCTCTACATGTCTCCACTTTACCCCCTGGTCCTGTCCCTGGTCCTGTCCCTGACCGATCCCTCCACCTCTACCCTCTACAGGTCTCCACTTTACCCCCTGGTCCTGTCCCTGGTCCTGTCCCTGACCCTGGTCCTGTCCCTGACCGGTCCCTGACCGATCCCTCCACCTCTACCCTCTACAGGTCTCCACTTTACCCCCTGGTCCTGTCCCTGACCGATCCCTCCACCTCTACCCTCTACAGGTCTCCACTTTACCCCCTGGTCCTGTCCCTGACCGATCCCTCCACCTCTACCCTCTACAGGTCTCCACTTTACCCCCTGGTCCTGTCCCTGACCGATCCCTCCACCTCTACCCTCTACAGGTCTCCACTTTACCCCCTGGTCCTGTCCCTGACCGATCCCTCCACCTCTACCCTCTACAGGTCTCCACTTTACCCCCTGGTCCTGTCCCTGACCGATCCCTCCACCTCTACCCTCTACAGGTCTCCACTTTACCCCCTGGTCCTGTCCCTGACCGATCCCTCCACCTCTACCCTCTACAGGTCTCCACTTTACCCCCTGGTCCTGTCCCTGACCGATCCCTCCACCTCTACCCTCTACAGGTCTCCACTTTACCCCCTGGTCCTGTCCCTGACCGATCCCTCCACCTCTA
The DNA here is from genome assembly GCF_964263955.1 of Coregonus lavaretus. Classification (NCBI taxonomy): domain Eukaryota; kingdom Metazoa; phylum Chordata; class Actinopteri; order Salmoniformes; family Salmonidae; genus Coregonus; species Coregonus lavaretus. The sequence goes on along the minus strand of NW_028164304.1, from coordinate 42,955 downwards.
CCCTCTACAGGTCTCCACTTTACCCCCTGGTCCTGTCCCTGACCGATCCCTCCACCTCTACCCTCTAAAGGTCTCCACTTTACCCCCTGGTCCTGTCCCTGACCGATCCCTCCACCTCTACCCTCTACAGGTCTCCAGGACACATGGAGATGTGGACTTAGATACCTCTGGGCTCTGCCCTCGCTGAACTTGGAGTACGAGGTGCCTGCTACCTCGTTCACTCCAAAGGGCACATGCCTCAGAAGGTAGAGCTAACTGCAGAATTTATGATCTCTCTCTCTGGCTCTCCCTATCTTCCTAACGCACGCACACACACACACACACACACACACACACACACACACACACACACACACACACACACACACACACACACACACACACACACACACACACACACACACATACACAGACAGGAATAGCGTGTGTTCTGCTGAAAACAGGTGGATAAGATCTGTGTGTGTCTCAGGTGAAGCACAGTGCTGCCGTGTGACGTTACAACCACTGAACACCTGCACACTGATATCGACCTGCTGCCAGCTTTTACATGGAGAGAGAGAGAGAGAGAGAGAGAGAGAGAGAGAGAGAGAGAGAGAGAGAGAGAGAGAGAGAGAGAGAGAGAGAGAGAGAGAGAGAGAGAGAGAGAGAGAACTGTAGTTCAGTAGTAGTACAGCCCTGTGTGGTAGGAGAGAGAGAGAGAGAGAGAGAGAGAGAGAGAGAGAGAGAGAGAGAGAGAACAAAGAGGCAGCGAGAGAGGGAAACAGAGAGAGAAAGAGAGAGACAGAGAGAGGAGGAGCGAGAAAGAGGAAGAAAGAGAGAGAGAGAAAGAGAGGGTGAGGGAGAGAAAGAGAGAGAGAAAGACAGAGAGGGTGAGAGAAGACAGAGAGAGAGATATAGACTATGCACTATGTGCTGGCCCAGTGATCCATCGTGTGTGACCTCTCTGTCAGAGCGGCCCAGGGGTCAGTGGGGGAGGGGCCTAATTGATCTAGCTGTCAGGACCAATGAGCAAGGCCATGTTAATGGAACTTTTATAAGCCCCGCGGGACACACCAGCTGACACACTGCAGACTAGACTAGACACAGTTTGTGTGTGTGTGTATTGAGTATGAGAATACAGGAGAAACCGCTGTGTTTGTGTGTAGACGGTGTATGGGTATGTGAGCTTTTTAGTGTGTGAGAGATTGTGTGTGTGTGTGTTTGGCTTTAGTTCTGCCCTGTTTGAGTGTGAGAGAAATTGGCTGTTTTTGCACTGTGTGTGTGTACTGTATATGTGTGTGTGTGTGTATGTTTATGTGTGTGTGTGTATATATGTGTGTGTGTGTGTGTGTGTGTGTATATATGTGTGCGTCTGTGTACGTGTGTGTGTGTGTGTATAGTCCCAGATCCCAGGTAGCTTTATTAACAGGAGGCAATTGGACAATGTGGCTGGGGTTTGACAAATGACCACTCACCACCAAGGCCACCTCCACCAACTTTGAGGACGAGGTGGAGGGGGATGTATATGTTGCAGGGGGTAAAGGGGACTGTGTGTGTGTGTGTGTGTGTGTCTGCTCTCTGCTGCCCCTGTGCTAATAACCTGTGCCCAGTGACTGATGGACTGTGGGATAGATTCATCTAGCAGCGGTCACACTGCCAAACGCTCAGGCGCTAAGGGTTAGCCACCAGAGTTAGCCTCTTACCACAGGCTGCCTCCGTAGGGACACACACACACACACGTTATCCCTTTCCATTAGGACCCAGCCAGCTGCAGGTTGCCTTCCGCATAGAAGGCTGCTCTAAAACAACCACTGTATCAAGCTCCTACCACTTCACACCAAACACAGCTGTATCAAGCTCCTACCAAAGCTCCTACCACTTCACGCCAAACACAGCTGCTTACAATACTTCAGCCGTTCCCACCCTTTACGACAGGGTGTAGGAAGTTGCTGAGAGAGATAGAGAGAGAGAGAGAGAGAGAGAGAGAGAGAGAGAGAGAGATAGAATGATACAGTTTGTGTGTGTACAGAGCCTTCAGAAAGTATTCACACCCCTTGACTTTTTACAAAGTGGGATTCAAATAGATTTAATTGCCATTTTTGTCAACGATCTACCCAAAATACTCTGTAATGTAATTTTTTTTTAGATGTATGGCAAATAAAACACTAATATATCATGATTAGATAAGTAGTCAACCCCCTGAGTCAATACATGTTAGAATCACCTTTGGCAGCGATTAAAGAAGAGCTCTGCACACCTGGATTGTACAATATTTGCTATTAATCGTTAAAAATTATTAAAGCGCTGTCAAGTTAGTTGTTGATCATTGCTAGACAGCCATTTTCAAGTCTTGCCATAGCTTTTCAAGTAGATTTAAGTCAAATCTGTAACTAGGCCACTCAGGAACATTCAACTCCAGTGTATATTTGGCCTTGTGTTTTAGGTCATTGTCCTGCTGAAAGGTGCATTCGTAAAGTATGCAGACCCCTTCACTTTTTCCACATTTTGTTACATTATAGCCTTATTCTAAAATTGATTAAATTGTTTTTTCCCTTTATCAATCTACACACAATACCCCATAATGACAAAGCAAAAACATGTTTTTAGATTTTTTTGCACATTTATAAAAAAGAAAAAAAGAAAAATGACATTTACATAATTTTTTAATTTTTTTTTACATAAGTATTCAGACCCTTTACTCAGTACTTTGTTGAAGCACCTTTGGCAGTGATTACAGTCTCGAGTCTTCTTGGGTATGACGCTACAAGCTTGGCACAACTGTATTTGGGGAATTTCTCCCATTCTTCTCTGCAGATCCTCTCAAGCTCTGTCGGGTTAGATGGGGAGCGTCGCTGCACAGCTATTTTCAGGTCTCTCCAGAGATGTTCGATCTGGTTCAAGTCTGGGCTCTGGCTGGGCCACTCAAGGACATTCAGAGACTTGTCCCGAAGCCACTCCTGCGTTGTCTTGGCTGTGTGCTTTGGGTCGTTGTCCTGTTGGAAGGTGAACCTTCGCCCCAGTCTGGGGTTCTGAGCGCTCTGGAGTAGGTTTTCATCAAGGACCTCTCTGTACTTTGCTTCGTTCATCTTTCCCTCGATCCTGACTACTATCCCAGTCCCTGCTGCTGAAAAACATCCCCACAGCATGATGCTGCCACCACCAGCTTCACCGTAGAAAGGTGCCAGTTCCTCACGTGACTGCAGCATTCAGGCCAAAGAGTTCAGTCTTGGTTTCATCAGACCAGAGAATCTTGTTTGTCTGGTCTGAGAGTCTTTAGGTGCCTTTTAGCAAACTCCAAGCGGGCTGTCATGTGCCTTTTACTGAGGAGTGGTTTCAGTCTGGCCCCTCTACCATAAAGGCCTGATTGGTGGAGTGCTACAGAGATTGTTGTCCTTCTGGAAGTTTCTCCCATCTCCACAGAGGAACTCTGGAGCTTTGTCAGATTTGTGTGTATGTGTGTGTATGTGTGTGTGTGTATGTGTGTGTATGTGTGTGTGTGTGTGTGTGTGTGTGTGTGCGCGTGTGAAAGAGAGAGGTGGAGAAAAGGTAGCAGAAGAGGAAGGAGAGAGAGATAGAGAGATAGCCTGAGCTGGTGACATGGTGGCTGAGGGAATCAAATGAGAGAGGACAGGATCAGACTGTAGCTGTGTCACTGGACCAGCCATCATTAAAACCAGCGGGTCCCCCCTCCTCTCCCCAGAGATCCCTGCTCTCAGCACAGAGCAGCATGTAGGATTAAACCAGACACAGACATCAAAGGCCATCCTCCCTGAGAGTGTGTGTAGTATGAGAATGAGTGTGTAAGAAAGTGTGTGTGTGTGAGAGAGAGAGAGAGAGAGAGAGAGAGAGAGAGAGGAGAGAGAGAGAGAGAGAGAGAGAGAGAGAGAGAGAGAGAGAGAGAGAGAGAGAGAGAGAGAGAGAGAGAGAGAGAGAGAGAGAGAGAGAGAAAGAGAGAGAGAGCACTGTTAATTTGTTTCTTCTTGTCTATTTCACTTGCTTTGGCAATATAAACATATGTTTCCCATGCCAATTCTTTGAATTGAAATTGAATTGAGGGAGAGATAGAGAAAGAGAGAGACATAGTGTGAGTGAGAGTGTATGAGTTTGTGATTGAGAGAGAGGATATGTGTGTGTGTGTGTGACTACGTGAGGCCTCAAAGTTCAGTATCACTGAATGAAATATTCAGTGCTGAGGGCTAAAGGCCAGTGTGTGTGACACGTGGGTTACAGAGTGGAGCGGGGAGGATTAGAACCCTTAACCTCTCCCTCTGAAGGGTCCGGGACCCCCTTTAAACATTTAACCAGAGCTCCACTGCCCCAAGACACTAACGACAGACAGGGAGATAGCAGTGGATTACTAAGGGGAGCTACAGTATTGTATCACAACTGGCCACAGAGTTTCAAAGCGTGTTCCGTCTTGTGCAATGAGAACGTTTATTTGAAGTAATGTGCAGTTACTTTCTTTTTCTTGAACACTCTAGGTCTACATGAATAACATAATAAAGTTTCACAAAAGCGTGGTATTCTTCAGCTTTCAATAGAGCCAATACTTTTGATGGGAAGAGATATTGTCCCATTACAATCTGTACAGAGGATAGTGTAATGTAGGCAAAGAAGAGCTTAGCACAGTTCTTTCTCAATCAGAAATCAGTGTTTGTGTGTGTGTGTGTGTGTGTGTGTGAGAGAGAGAGAGAGCGAGAGAGAGAGAGAGAGAGAGAGAGAGAGAGACAAAGGCCCTGTGTGTCTGACCCTGGTTTCATTCTGTAGTGTCTGCAGATCTCAGTGAGCTCTATGGGAACAGAGATGTGTAAGAACGGGAGGGAACAGAGAGCTCTATAGGAACAGAGGGGAGGGAACAGAGAGCTCTGTGGGAACAGAGATGTGTGGAGGGGAGGGAACAGAGAGCTCTATGGGAACAGAGGGGAGGGAACAGAGAGCTCTGTGGGAACAGAGATGTGTGGAGGGGAGGGAACAGAGAGCTCTATGAGAACAGAGGGGAGGGAACAGAGAGCTCTATGGGAACAGAGGGGAGGGAACAGAGAGCTCTATGGGAACAGAGATGTGTGGAGGGGAGGGAACAGAGAGCTCTATGAGAACAGAGGGGAGGGAACAGAGAGCTCTATGGGAACAGAGATGTGTGGAGGGGAGGGAACAGAGAGCTCTATGGGAACAGAGATGTGTGGAGGGGAGGGAACAGAGAGCTCTATGAGAACAGAGGGGAGGGAACAGAGAGCTCTATGGGAACAGAGATGTGTGGAGGGGAGGGAACAGAGAGCTCTATGGGAACAGAGATGTGTGGAGAGGAGGGAACAGAGAGCTCTATGGGAACAGAGATGTGTGGAGGGGAGGGAACAGAGAGCTCTATGGGAACAGAGGGGAGGGAACAGAGAGCTCTATTGGAACAGAGGGGAGGGAACAGAGAGCTCTATGGGAACAGAGGGCTCTATGGGAACAGAGGGGAGGGAACAGAGAGCTCTATGGGAACAGAGGGGAGGGAACAGAGAGCTCTATGGGAACAGAGATGTGTGGAGGGGAGGGAACAGAGAGCTCTATGGGAACAGAGGGGAGGGAACAGAGAGCTCTATGGGAACAGAGGGGAGGGAACAGAGAGCTCTATGGGAACAGAGGGGAGGGAACAGAGAGCTCTATGGGAACAGAGGGGAGGGAACAGAGAGCTCTATGGGAACAGAGGGGAGGGAACAGAGAGCTCTATGGGAACAGAGATGTGTGGAGGGGAGGGAACAGAGAGCTCTATGGGAACAGAGGGGAGGGAACAGAGAGCTCTATGGGAACAGAGGGGAGGGAACAGAGAGCTCTATGGGAACAGAGGGGAGGGAACAGAGAGCTCTATGGGAACAGAGATGTGTGTGTAAATGGGAACGTGGCACCAGGACACTTTGAAATATGAATCTGTCAGGAAGCCATGCAGCCAGGCCCAGGAGAAACCTGAGACGCCTCTGATAAAGAGAGGGGAGGGGGAGTCAGCACAGCAAGGCCCATTCAGAGAGCTCCGTCTGGGGCTGGGGCCAGGGGCCAGGGCTCATTCAACCTGCCCAGAGAACCTGGGCTGGAGGCTGGAGCTCCCACTACCTGGCCTCCACCCCAGCCGGCCCCACCCCCGGTCCGTGAACTTGATCCCTGAGAACAATGAACACGAGGGAGGGGGGTAGATGGAAGGTGGGACTGACAGGATAATTTCTCTGTGAAATAACTGAGCTTGTTTGAGTGACAACCATAGACTGGCAATACATACACCCACCTGTCTTACACACACACCTTCCTCCAGCACCGACAACATAAACCATGTATTGACTGTATAGACTGAGGCAACATGCTTTTCTGTCTGTTCTCAGAAGCCTGAAACATGAAAAGGTGATTCTAACAATTTTAAGTTGGCATTACTTCTTTCTTCAGCCGTGCCTGAACGCAGGGTGAACAGGCCATTCAGAATCAAGTAAAGGAAATCTCTCTCTCTTTCTTTATTTCATCCACTCGCCTTTCCATTCTACAGCTCTGAGTGTATTTCAATCTATAAATCATTGTGCAGGGGTCGGAACAGTAGCCACCCAAACAGCTCCTCACACTGTATGTAGTATAATGACAATTCAACTGAAGGATGGAAGGAGTGAGGAATGAGAGAGAGAGAGAGAGAGAGAGAGAGATAACAGAAAAAGGATGAATCAGTGTTTTGTCGTCTGTGATGTGCTGGAAGGTTGTCTGCTCTTCAGACATAACAGATGAGTTACTATGAGGAGAGAGCTTCAGCACAGCAGAGACATTAGAATAAAACCTCATGAAAACCCAACTATTTCTATTGTATTGGATTGAAAGAACAGTGTGTATGTGTGTGCAGTCTTTGTGTGCAATGTGTGTTTGGTGTGTGTGTGTGCGCGTGTGCAGAGAGTGTGTGTGCTCTGCATGGGAAGAGCCCAGTCCGCCCATTCTCGCAGTTTGTCACGCTCTCCTGCGAACCTCCAGTAACTCACCCTCGCCCTGCACCGACATCACAGTGACCACTCCACAGGTTCATAGGTCAGGGGTCAGGGTTGGCCAGGGATGACAGGAAGAGCCAGGCAGGGAGGGGGTCAAGAGAGTGAGTGTGGGGACAGAGAGACATGTCTGTGGGTATTGTCTCCCCCTCACAATGACAGGGTGTTATTTAGTGAAGGGTACGGAGTGGCAGCAGTGACAATAGACAGGAAGACATATAAACTGGCATTGTTTTCTCAGGGTTTGTGTACGAACAAACGGAACAGGGACAAAGCCCAGCAAACATAAGCAAAGCAAAGTGTTTGTACAATGGAGCTGGCAGAGAGGCAGACGGACAGGCGGTCTCAGGGAACGTTTTTTTGTTAGTCCGCAATGTGATCTCAGAGAGAATAGAACTGTATGGGGATGCATAGTGCTGTATGAAGTAGCTGGCTGGGGAAAGAAAGGGTCTCTAAAATGTCAAGTTTTCTCAAGGTTCTCTGTCAGACAAACTACAAACAAACACAAACATGTGCTCTTTCACTGTCTGTCTGTCTGTCACATGCAAACAAACTCTCTCTCTCTCTGCGGTGAAGAGTTTGAGGGCAGTAACCTCTCCATGAACCCATGTCCTCTATACCCCATTGTGATCCTCAAGATGCTCTTCATCATCAGTCTGAAGAGAAAGCCTTGAAACACACAGAGAATGCACCTTCACTGTAAAATTACCGCATGTGATGCACAACAGAACAGTGTACGACAGACAGAGACACACACAGTGAGCAACGCACACTACAACTGAAACAGCAACACACACTACAACTGAAACATACACTACAACTGAAACATGCACTACAACTGAAACAGCAACACACACTACAACTGAAACAGAAAAATACACTACAACTGAAACAGCAACACACACTACAACTGTAACATACACTACAACTGAAACATGCACTACAACTGAAACAGCAACACACACTACAACTGAAACAGAAAAATACACTGCAACTGAAAAAGCAACACACACTACAACTGAAACAGCAACACACACTACAACTGAAACAGAAAAATACACTACAACTGAAACAGCAACACACACTACAACTGTAACATACACTACAACTGAAACATGCACTACAACTGAAACAGCAACACACACTACAACTGAAACAGAAAAATACACTGCAACTGAAAAAGCAACACACACTACAACTGAAACAGCAACATACACTACAACTGAAACAGCAACATACGCTACAACTGAAACATGCACTACAACTGAAACAGGAACATACACTACAACTGAAACAGCAACACACACTACAACAGAAACAGCAACAAACACAACAACTGAAACAGCAACATACGCTACAACTGAAACAGCAACACACACTACAACTGAAACAGCAACACACACTATAACTGAAACAGCAAGACACACTACAACAGAAACAGCAACAAACACTACAACTGAAACAGCAACATACGCTACAACTGAAACAGCAACACACACTACAACTGAAACAGCAACACACACTACAACTGAAATAGCAACAAATACTACAACTGAAACAGCAACACACACTACAACTGAAACAGCAACACACACTACAACAGAAACAGCAACAAACACTACAACTGAAAAAGCAACATACGCTACAACTGAAACAGCAACACACACTACAACTGAAACAGCAACACACATTACAACTGAAATAGCAACAAATACTACAACTGAAACAGCAACACACACTACAACTGAAACAGCAACACACACTACAACAGAAACAGCAACAAACACTACAACTGAAAAAGCAACATACGCTACAACTGAAACAGCAACACACACTACAACTGAAACAGCAACACACACTACAACTGAAATAGCAACAAATACTACAACTGAAACAGCAACACACACTACAACTGAAACAGCAACACACACTACAACAGAAACAGCAACAAACACTACAACTGAAAAAGCAACATCCACTACAACTGAAACAGCAACATCCACTACAACTGAAACAGCAACATACACTACAACTGAAACAGCAACATACACTACAACTGAAACAGCAACACACACTACAACTAAAACAGGAACATACACTACAACTGAAACAGCAACACTCACTACAACTGAAACAGCAACACACACTACAACAGAAACAGCAACAAATACTACAACTGAAACAGCAACATACACTACAACTGAAACAGCAACATCCACTACAACTGAAACAGCAACACACACTACAACTGAAACAGCAACACACACTACAACAGAAACAGCAACAAACACTACAACTGAAACAGCAACATACACTACAACTGAAACAGCAACACGCACTACAACTGAAACAGCAACACACACTACAACTGAAACAGCAACACACACTACAACTGAAACAGCAACACACACTACAACAGAAACAGCAACACACACTACAACTGAAACAGCAACACACACTACAACTGAAACAGCAACACACACTACAACAGAAACAGCAACAAACACTACAACTGAAACAGCAACACACACTATAACTGAAACATGCACTACAACTGAAACAGCAACACGCACTACAACTGAAACAGCAACACACACTACAACAGAAACAGCAACAAACACTACAACTGAAACAGCAACACACACTACAACTGAAACATGCACTACAACTGAAACAGCAACACACACTACAACTGAAACATGCACTACAACTGAAACAGCAACACTCACTACAACTGAAACAGCAACACACACTACAACAGAAACAGCAACAAATACTACAACTGAAACAGCAACATACACTACAACTGAAACAGCAACATCCACTACAACTGAAACAGCAACACACACTACAACTGAAACAGCAACACACACTACAACTGAAACAGCAACACACACTACAACAGAAACAGCAACAAACACTACAACTGAAACAGCAACACACACTACAACTGAAACAGCAACACACACTACAACTGAAACAACAACACACACTACAATTGAAACATGCACTACAACTGAAACAGCAACACTCACTACAACTGAAACAGCAACACACACTACAACAGAAACAGCAACAAATACTACAACTGAAACAGCAACATACACTACAACTGAAACAGCAACATCCACTACAACTGAAACAGCAACACACACTACAACTGAAACAGCAACACACACTACAACAGAAACAGCAACAAACACTACAACTGAAACAGCAACATACACTACAACTGAAACAGCAACACACACTACAACAGAAACAGCAACACACACTACAACTGAAACAGCAACATACACTACAACTGAAACACACACTACAACTGAAACAGCAACACATACTACAACTGAAGCACGTGACACAGACAAATGTAGTTTCTACTGAACTTAGCTTGGCATCTATATGAATCTTGATAAATACCTCTAGGAAGTATGACACCAACGTGAGACTATATGGGATGAGGGGTGGGGAGTGGAAGGTATCAGAGCATGAGAACCAAGCCTTCCTCTCTGTACCAGGGTGTGTGGAGATGGTTAGAACGACTTCCTCTGGCCACCTCTAAAGATAAGGGGAGCCTTGTCTCTGCCACCTGTGTTGTGTGTGTGTGTTGCTGTGTGTGTCTCTGTGTGTGTCTCTGTGTGTGTTGCTGTGTGTGTCTCTGTGTGTGTCTCTGTGTGTGTTGCTGTGTGTGTCTCTGTGTGTGTCTCTGTGTGTGTTGCTGTGTGTGTCTCTGTGTGTGTCTCTGTGTGTGTCTCTGTGTGTGTCTCTGTGTGTGTTGCTGTGTGTGTCTCTGTGTGTGTCTCTGTGTGTGTCTCTGTGTGTGTTGCTGTGTGTGTCTCTGTGTGTGTCTCTGTGTGTGTCTCTATGTGTGTTGCTGTGTGTGTTGCTGTGTGTGTTGCTGTGTTTGTCTCTGTGTGTGTTTCTGTGTGTGCCTCTGTGTGTGTCTCTGTGTGTGTCTCTGTGTGTGTTGCTGTGTGTGTTGCTGTGTGTGTTGCTGTGTGTGTTGCTGTGTGTGTCTCTGTGTGTGTTGCTGTGTGTGTTTCTGTGTGTGTCTCTGTGTGTGTTTCTGTGTGTGCCTCTGTGTGTGTCTCTGTGTGTGTTTCTGTGTGTGTTGCTGTGTGTGTGTTGCTGTGTGTTGCTGTGTGTGTTGCTGTGTGTGTTGCTGTGTGAGTTGCTGTGTGTGTGTGTCTCTGTGTGTGTCTTTGTGTGTGTTGCTGTGTGTGTTGCTGCGTATGTTTCTGTGTGTGTTGCTGTGTGTGTTGCTGTGTGTGTGTGTCTCTGTGTGTGTCTTTGTGTGTGTCTTTGTGTGTGTTGCTGTGTGTGTTGCTGTGTGTGTTTGTGTTGCTGTGTGTGTTGCTGTGTGTGTTGCTGTGTGTGTTGCTGTGTGTGTTTCTCTGTGTATGTTTCTGTGTGTTGCTGTGTGTGTTGTTGTGTGTGTCTCTGTGTGTGTTTGTGTTGCTGTGTGTGTTGCTGTGTGTGTTGTGTGTGTGTCTCTGTGTGTGTTTGTGTTGCTGTGTGTCTTGTTGTATGTGTTTCTGTGTGTGTTTCTCTGTGTGTGTGTTGCTGTGCGTGTGTGTCTCTGTGTGTGTGTGTGTGTGTGTGTCTCTGTGTGTGTCTCTGTGTGTGTTTCTGTGTGTGTGTTGCTGTGTTTGTTGCTGTGTGTGTTTCTGTGTGTGTGTGTGTTGCTGCGTGTGTTTCTGTGTGTGTTTCTGTGTGTGTGTGTTTCTGTGTGTGTGTTTCTGTGTGTGTGTTGCTGTGTGTGTTTCTGTGTGTGTGTGTGTGTGTGTGTGTGTGTGTGTGTGTGTGTGTGTGTGTGTGTGTGTTGCTGTGTGTTGCTGTGTGTGTCACTATCAGTGAGGAACAGACCAGTGTGGAGGGGCTGGCCTTCTGTTTATACACCTGCTTCATCACTGTGATTGATGGGTTGGTATACATAATCCATACCTCTCTGCAGGGAGGGAGATAGAGAGAGAGAGAAGGAGAGAGAGAGAGAGAGAGAGAGAGAGAGAGAGAGAGAGAGAGAGAGAGAGAGAGAGAGAGAGAGAGAGAGAGAGAGAGAGAGAGAGAGAGAGAGTGAGAGAGTGAGAGAAAGAGAGAGAGAGAGAGAGTGAGAGAGAGAGAGATAGAGAGAGAGAGAGTGAGAGACAGAGAGAGAGAGAGAGTGAGAGAAAGAGAGAAAGAGATAGAGAGAGAGAGAGTGAGAGAGAGAGAGTGAGAGAAAGAGAGAGAGAGAGAGATAGAGAGAGAGAGTGAGAGATAGAGAGAGAGAGTGAGAGAAAGAGAGAGAGAGAGAGAGAGAGAGAGAGAGAGAGAGAGAGAGAGAGATAGAGAGAGAGAGAGTGAGAGAAAGAGAGACAGAGCTATCCTATCCAGTCAGTACAATCCCTAATAATCCATACACCTCTAAAGGCCATTGTCTAAGACTGAGTCTCACAATCACTCATTGTCCCTTCATATCTGTTCACAAGGCTAACCTTGCCAGTAGCCCACGATAACCTACACTGTATTCACTGGATCTTTCTACATAAGAAGTGAATCTACTGTGTTACAGAGGGAACACTTACAGATATTGGATCTTAATTTGACCAGTTTCTCACAGCAGGAAAATAATCCTGCAGCAACAGGAAATGTGAATTATTGTGTGGATTAAAATTAATGGACATTTTTGTAGGGGTTGATACATTTTTAGTTAGGGCAAATCAAGTATGACATTTTAAAGTGGAAATTACAAACGTTAGAAGTATTTTTAAACCTTGAATACACTACAGGTTTGCTTTTCCTGCTGGGCAGAGCATTTTCAAATTAAGAGTCTACATCTGTACTTTTAGAGAGACGGGATATATGAGGCAACTGACACTTCTTCAGGACAGTTTGAATATCTCTCCGCTCTCATTCACACCTGGACCAAGCAACACAACGAACCATCTTCTGAACGCTCAAATTAATCATTCATGTCTTTCTCTCTTCATATAGTCCTGACAACTCACAAGAAAAGGATTGAGAAAGAAGAGAGTGTGTTTGCGTGTGTGTGTGTGTGTGTGTGTGTGTGTGTGTGTGTGTGCTCCTCGCCCATCACACCCCTTCACCCACTGCACTTAGCATCTGTCCTGCAGTGTCCTGCCTTGTTGTCACTGATGTCTTTACTTATTTATCCCTGCTTTTATTTCTGGTGGGGTTTTTACAGGCTGCGCCAGCACTTAGTCAGGTGACCTTTCCCCACCCAGCTCCACTGAGACTAATGACCTGGACAGTAGGTACCCTCTGAGCACCAATTTATGTCATGAAATAAAGAAATAAAGAAATAAAAGGTAGCTAGCTAGCTAATGCAGTGTGGAGGGTAGCATAGCCTAGCTGTCTGGGACAGGGGATGGTAGCGTAGCCTAGCTGTCTGGGACAGGGGATGGTAGCGTAGCTTAGCTGTCTGGGACAGGGGATGGTAGCCTAGCCTAGCTGTCTGGGACAGGGGATGGTAGCGTAGCCTAGCTGTCTGGGACAGGGGATGGTAGCGTAGCCTAGCTGTCTGGGACAGGGGATGGTAGCGTAGCCTAGCTGTCTGGGACAGGGGATGGTAGCCTAGCTGTCTGGGACAGGGGATGGTAGCGTAGCTTAGCTGTCTGGGACAGGGGATGGTAGCGTAGCCTAGCTGTCTGGGACAGGGGATGGTAGCGTAGCCTAGCTGTCTGGGACAGGGGATGGTAGCCTAGCCTAGCTGTCTGGGACAGGGGATGGTAGCGTAGCCTAGCTGTCTGAGACAGGGGATGGTAGCCTAGCCTAGCTACATACCATCCATAATGTCTATACATCCCATCACATATATATACAGTGGGGGAAAAAAGTATTTAGTCAGCCACCAATTGTGCAAGTTCTCCCACTTAAAAAGATGAGAGAGGCCTGTAATTTTCATCATATGTACACGTCAACTATGACGGACAAAATGAGAAAAAAAAATCCAGAAAATCACATTGTAGGATTTTTAATGAATTTATTTGCAAATTATGGTGGAAAATAAGTATTTGGTCAATAACTAAAGTTTCTCAATACTTTGTTATATACCCTTTGTTGGCAATGACACAGGTCAAACGTTTTCTGTAAGTCTTCACAAGGTTTTCACACACTGTTGCTGGTATTTTGGCCCATTCCTCCATGCAGATCTCCTTTCAACTCCCTCCAAAGATTTTCTATGGGGTTGAGATCTGGAGACTGGCTAGGCCACTCCAGGACCTTGAAATGCTTCTTACGAAGCCACTCCTTCGTTGCCCGGGCGGTGTGTTTGGGATCATTGTCATGCTGAAAGACCCAGCCACGTTTCATCTTCAATGCCCTTGCTGATGGAAGGAGGTTTTCACTCAAAATCTCACGATATATGGCCCCATTCATTCTTTCCTTTACACGGATCAGTCGTCCTGGTCCCTTTGCAGAAAAACAGCCCCAAAGCATGATGTTTCCACCCCCATGCTTCACAGTAGGTATGGTGTTCTTTGGATGCAACTCAGCATTCTTTGTCCTCCAAACACGACGAGTTGAGTTCTATTTTGGTTTCATCTGACCATATGACATTCTCCCAATCCTCTTCTGGATCATCCAAATGCACTCTAGCAAACTTCAGATGGGCCTGGACATGGCTTACTGGCTTAAGCAGGGGGACACGTCTGGCACTGCAGGATTTGAGTCCCTGGCGGCGTAGTGTGTTACTGATGGTAGGCTTTGTTACTTTGGTCCCAGCTCTCTGCAGGTCATTCACTAGGTCCCCCCGTGTGGTTCTGGGATTTTTGCTCACCGTTCTTGTGATCATTTTGACCCCACGGGGTGAGATCTTGCGTGGAGCCCCAGATCGAGGGAGATTATCAGTGGTCTTGTATGTCTTCCATTTCCTAATAATTGCTCCCACAGTTGATTTCTTCAAACCAAGCTGCTTACCTATTGCAGATTCAGTCTTCCCAGCCTGGTGCAGCAATTTTGTTTCTGGTGTCCTTTGACAGCTCTTTGGTCTTGGCCATAGTGGAGTTTGGAGTGTGACTGTTTGAGGTTGTGGACAGGTGTCTTTTATACTGATAACAAGTTCAAACAGGTGCCATTAATACAGGTAACGAGTGGAGGACAGAGGAGCCTCTTAAAGAAGAAGTTACAGGTCTGTGAGAGCCAGAAATCTTTCTTCTTTGTAGGTGACCAAATACTTATTTTCCACCATAATTTGCAAATAAATTCATAAAAAATCCTACAATGTGATTTTCTGGAAAAAAAATTCTCAATTTGTCTGTCATAGTTGACGTGTACCTATGATGAAAATTACAGGCCTCTCTCATCTTTTTAAGTGGGAGAACTTGCACAATTGGTGGCTGACTAAATACTTTTTTCCCCCACTGTAAATACAGTATATGTACAGTACTGGACTCCGACATTGCTCGTCCTAATATTGATATATTTCTTAATTCCATTCTTTTACTTTTAGATTTGTGTGTATTGTTGTGAATAGATACTACTGCACTGTTGGAGCTAGGAACACAAGCATTTCGCCACACCCATAATAACATCTGCTAAATATGTCTTCATGTGACCAATAAAATTGGATTTGATTTGATCTGGGACAGGGGATGGTAGCGTAGCCTAGCTGTCTGGGACAAGGGGCTTCCTGGGATATTAAAATATTTATCTTCTGGTAGCGTGAGGCCCAACATGGTGCGAACATCAAGATGGATTCCTGCTGGGCCGGGGAACCTGCCACGGTGTACACACACTTGCGAGCGTGCACACACACACACACACACACACACACACACACACACACACACACACACACACACACACACACACAAACGCACATACACAGATAAGGAAACACATGGACACACAGACGCACGCATACACACAGACACAAATAAGCACACACTCAGGCACATGCAAACGCACACACAGAGACACACACACTAATAACCACCAACACACAAACACAGATGTCAGAAACACACACACAAACAAACAAAGGGTTATAATATTCAACAGAGCTGCGGGATATTGGGGGAATACCCACTACGTCCAAACGTGATGGAGCAGACTGGGAAGTGTGGGGCTTCTGTCCTGCCTGTGTAGGTAGCTTCAGGCTGGGGTATGGAGAGGAAGACGAGGGGGTTTAGAGGTGCTGTCCCTGGATCATCTCCACACTACACACTGTACCCACACTGAGCAGTGAGGCACTATGATTGTGTTTTGAATCCCTGCTCGTTCCCCATGCAGCCCCCCATCCCCCCATCCCCCCTACCCCTGTATACCTCTTCATGTCAGACATCTGGCTCGCTCTGGACTCTGCTCGTCTCCCCTGGATGCCCCGTTGCAGGTTTGCTTGATTAAGCCTGTGCCAGTACCAAAAGGACAGGGAGTTCTCCTTCCCTCCCTGATCCCCATGGCCTTCTCTCTGTGAGGGGAGGGTTTTAGCCTAGTGCCCCTGTCTACTTGATAACATGCTAGCTAGCTACACCCCTAGCGACATGCTATCTATTCCCAGCAGAAATAAACAACACGTCGCTAACTGCTACAAAGTTAGTGATGTGCTAGCTAAGCCATTAATTCCCACTAGTTGACCTAAAGCATTGCTAGCACTACTGCAGCTATATAGTAATAAATCATTTGGTTATATTTGTCCTGTTTCACAAATGTTCAAGTGTGCAATATATGCATGTTTGAATTGGAAATGTGTTTTTTGCATATCCCAACTCCCCCTGAGACACCCTCATTATTAACGGCAACCCTGACGCAATTAGGGTTAAGTGCTTTGCTCAAGGGCACATCAATAGATTTTTCACTTTGTCGGCTCGGGGGTTCAAACTAGTGACATTTCGGTTATTGGCCCAACGCTCTAATCGCTAGGCTACCTGCCGCCCATGC
Source organism: Coregonus lavaretus (assembly GCF_964263955.1). Classification (NCBI taxonomy): domain Eukaryota; kingdom Metazoa; phylum Chordata; class Actinopteri; order Salmoniformes; family Salmonidae; genus Coregonus; species Coregonus lavaretus. The sequence goes on along the minus strand of NW_028164304.1, from coordinate 26,108 downwards.
ATTAGCCACTAGCTAGCACCTGCCCAGTCACTAAGCTATTTATTAGGCATGTGACTAACCTACAGCACCATTAGCCAGGCTATTCATATCCCGTTGTTAGCCTGGCTGCGTCGTTAGCGTAGTGACATGCTATTCATTCTCTGGGTACAATGGGGAAGTGACCCTGTTTCTAAGGCATGCTCTACCATCATAGAGACCTGTACGTCATCAGCTAGCCTGGTAAGTCATGGAGGGAGGCAGGGAGACTAACAGTGTGTTTACTCAGTGGCATTATCCCTGGGCTTGTATTAATAATAGAGCCACTTAGCATGCCATGGTGCCGGGCGCAGCAGCACTGTTGGTTTCACAGGTCATTAAATTTACACTGCTGCCCTAATGTTCATTACAGCAGGTTGGGTCTCTCCCCCTCTCCTTCTCCCCCTCCTTCTCTTACACTCTCTGCACATTCTATCTTTTCACTAATCCCTCTCTCTCTATCCCCGTCCTTTCTACCCTCTCTTTCCATCACCCCCCCTCTCTCCATCATTCTCTCTCTCTCTCTCTCTAATCAGGTGGTTGATCAGGGCAGTAAAATAAACATGTGAAGGTGCTTCCTCTCACGATTGGTGGCCTCAGAGGCTAGCCTCCCCACAGTGCCAGCACGCACACACACACACACGCACGCACACACGCACACACACACACACAAACAGGATCATAACCCCTAAGCCTTAAATATACTTTTTCCTTGTGGGGACCGGCGAAATGTCCTCACATTTTTCCTTGTTTTAATATCCTTCTGGTCCCCACAACACTTCTGGTCCCTACAAGACTTCTGGTCCCTACAAGGACAGTAAAACAAAACACACACAACCCACTGCTATAATCCACTGTGGCACCACACCAGCACAATACGTCGACCCAGAGGGCGACTTTAATGGACGGACCGCGTGGGGGGCACGTTTAACATGCGTACACAGGGTAAACAAACAGCAGCTCTGTTCTCAGTGTGAGCTGTGCCGCTCTGAGCCACAACAACAGCAAGGTCCCACAGGCCTCAGCCCTGAACGGATACCCCCATTGTTCCTTAATGCTGCTGATTACATTCAAAGGATAAACACACCGAGATATCCCTTAAGGAGACTAAGAAAAAACTGAAACACTTAACGAAAACAAGAGAGAAAACATTGTGTTTAATTGAATGAATCCACTTGGAATAGCAGGATGTAGGTACTGTATAGACTACTGACTGCAGAGTCTAGGGAGAGAGAAATACAGGTCTCTCTAAATGGAGAAACGCTTTCCAGGAAAACAACTTCCAGGAAAAGCAGATCACCCATGGTCTTTATAGACAACCTCCTTGTATAGAGAAGAACCCATCCAACTGAATATTTATTATCATCCAAGACTGGTAGCAAATCTCTCAGACATCCATTCTGTCCTGCTGGACTGTGTTACTGAATCTACTGTCCCCTTTGCCCAGCCCTGGTGTATGTCTCCCTGTGTGTGTGTGTTGCTGTTCCTCTGTTTTCTTAGCCTAGCCCAGACTGGGTCTCTGAGGAGGGCTCTGGAGAGTGTATCGGGACGAGTCTCGCTAATTAATGTCGACACGGCCATCGCTCCCGCCAGTCTAGGGTCAAAGGTCACCACGCAATCAGTGACACGAGCAGGTAGCCAGCCGGCGTCTGTCCAGGGAACAGAAAGACGCTCCAACACCCCGCTCTCTCGGCTAGCATCTCTCCTTCTCTCCTTCGTTCTCTAGCTTGTTCTTCACTTCTCTCAGGTAGTCTGTAGAGAGGAACGCAAAAAACACACTAAGACAACACCCCCCCTCCTTTTAAGCCTCTCTATCCCTCTTTCTCCCTCCTCCTTCGTTTCTCTCCTGCCCCTCCCCCACTCCTCTCCTCCGCTCCTTATGAACTGAAAATTGAGCGATTGAGCCTCTGTTTCATCTCTCAGCGCTCTGTCTGTCAGGGGAAACGGTCTCCACATCCTTCATCCACTGAGGAGGGAAAGAATAGAACTGAAAAAGAAAGGGAAATAAAGTGGAGGAAGAGGAGGAAGAGGAAGGGCTCTTCACCTGGAGGACGAGGGTGTCTATAGGAAGCATGTGCTTCTGAGGCCTTTGAATATGACGGGAGAACGAGAAGTCTAAACAAACAGGGTCGATACCAGGGTTCAACTGTTAATTTTTTATCACCATCCATGTTATTGACAAGGACTCCTGTTGGAAAAGCTGCCATGAATGCCTAATTGATTTTCTCTTCTCATGAAGAAATAAATTAAACGGCCTTCCGCTCAACAGCCTATACAGTATGCTACACTTCAGACACCAGAAACCAGAAGACCGATTAGAGAATGGTTAAATACAATAAATAAGTCAAACAGGATCATCAATAGATGGAATGGTATCAATACCCTCAACAAGTTAAATACTGTATATTGTGATGGCAGGGCGTCATGCTGTATGGGTTTACATTGATGTCATTTAGCAGATGCTCTTATCCAGAGCGACTTACAGTTAGTGCATTTATCTTAAGATAGCGAGGTGAGACAACCACATATCACAGTCAGAGTAAGTACATTTTCCCTCAATAAAGTAGTTATCAGCAAAGTCAGAGCTAGTAATGGGGAAAAAAGTCAAGTGTGTTAGTTAAAAAATGTTAGATTTTTTTTTTTTGGGGGGGGGTGGGTGGGGGGGGTGCGAGGGGGGTGCTTTGGGATTATTTAATATACTCTTTGAAGAGGTGGGTTTCAGATGATTTCAGAAGATGAGCAGCTAGCTTAAGGGGGAAGCTGATTCCACCATTGGGGTGCCAGGACAGAGAAGAGCTTCAATGGGGTTGAACCCTGGTTGTTTCTACAGCAGATATTCAGCAGAACCAGACCTCCATGTTCTCAGAACGTCTGTCTGTGCTGAAGAAAGACATTGGTCATGGTCAAAACAAAGGGGCTGATCACAGAGCACAGGGTCTCTTCCATAGCAGCTCCAGCCCCAGATCTGTCTCTATGTGTCCTCTTGAAAGAGAGGAGCTCGTCAACACCTCCTCAACAGGCCTGACAAAGCGCCCACAGACACAAACTAAAACCACTCGCTACACACACATACACACACACACACACACACACCCTATCATACTCTAGGGTAGGGGGGAGATCTAGAAGCCACAGATCTAGGATCAGATTACTAATCTTAACCATTAAAGCGAAACATCGCAAAACTGACCTTAGATCAGCGTGTCGGGGTAACATCATCCTAGCCCCCCTCACATCAGTTTGTGTCCCCCTGTTCCCGAGAACCTCTTTCCCGCCTCTTGTTCTGAACTGAGCCAGTCCTGTCCAACACCGCCCCAAAACCAAGTCCCTCTAATCAGACCCATGTTACTACCATAGAACTAGAATGAATAGAACGGTGGCATAATGGGTTGACTGGTAGCCAGTTATATTCATTCTATTTCTATGGTCACTACCCCCTCTGCTCAGTGTTACCATAGATACAGCAGGGTCAGACGCAGAGTGAAGCACCAGCGAGAGCCCAGGATGGGAAGAGAGAGGGGCTGGAAATGGGTATGTTTCTAGTTCTCATACGGGTGTAGTATATCTTGAAAAAGTCATGTATGGGACCAAATCACTACATGAGTTTGTCATACACTATAAATGATCCAATATCTGTTTCTCCTGATACTATGTTAACTTGGTGGAGTGTTACTATTGACAACACCTGGATGTATGTACTGTACTGCAGGTATCTAAGATAAAAGCTAATGCCAACCTCAAACAGAGTCAGATTACAGTGAGAAAAGAGCTCTTAGACATTCCCATTGACCTCAGACAGATATAATTGCTCTGATTACCCTTAGTGGAGGAAATGTGAGAATGGACTTTAACAGGTTATTACCTGACCGCGGGGATCTTCTCAACTCTCTCATCACGGAACATCTCCATCCCAAACAGTCAAACAGAGTCAACGAAGTGACAATATTGGAAGTTACAATAAGCAGAATCACACTCAGATTGATTCACATTTTTTGGTATTTGGTATTTTATTAGGATCCCCATTAGCTGTTGCAAAAGCAGCAGCTACTCTTCCTGGGGTCCACACAAAACATGAAACATGACATAATACAGAAGATGAATAGACAAGAACAGCTCAAGGACAGAACTACATACATTTTTAAAAAGGCACACGTAGCCTACATATCAGTACATACACACAAACTATCTAGGTCAAATAGGGGAGAGGCGTTGTGTCGTGAGGTGTTGCTTTATCTGTTTATTTGAGCAATATGAGATGGAACGGAGTTCCATGCAATAATGGCTCTATATAATACTGTCCGCTTTCTTGAATTTGTTCTGGATTTGGGTACAGTGAAAAGACCCCTGGTGGCATGTCTGGTGGGGTAAGTGTGTGTGTCAGAGCTGTGTGTAAGTTGACTATGCAAACAATTTGGGATTTTCAACACATGAATGTTTCTTATAAAAAGAAGAAGTGATGCAGTCAGTCTCTCCTCAACTCTTAGCCAAGAGAGACTGGCATGCATAGTATTTTTATCTGCCCTCTGATTACAATGAAGAGCAAGACGTGCCGCTCTGTTCTGGGCCAGCTGCAGCTTAACTAGGTCTTTCCTTGCAGCACTCGACCACAAGACTGGACAATAATCAAGATTAGACAAAACTAGAGCCTGCAGAACTTGCTTTTTGGAGTGTGGTGTCAAAAAAGCAGAGCATCTCTTTATTACGGACAGACCTCTCCCCATCTTTACAACCATTTAATCTATATGTTTTGACCATGATAGTTTACAACCTAAGGTAACACCAAGTAATTTAGTCTCCTCAACTTGTTCAACAGCCACACCATTCATTACCAGATTCAGCTGAGGTCTAGAACTTAGGGAATTATTTGCACCAAATACAATGCTCTTAGTTTTAGAGATGTTCAGGACCAGTTTATTAGTGGCCACCCATTCCAAAACAGACTGCAACTCTTTGTTAAGGGTTTCAGTGACTTCATTAGCTGTGGTTGCTGATGCGTATATGGTTGAATCATCAGCATACATGGACACTGCCGCTGCCTGATGTCACTGTTAAAAAAGATAGCATCACCAAGACAACATCCGCACTGAAGCTGACTGGCATGAGGAAGAACAGGACTTTGGCTGAGTCAGCCATTTTCCATGACTGTGTTTGATGGAGTTGTTGAGTGTGTTTTCTGCCAGACCTGTGTGTGTGTGTCTGACTGATGTACAGGCGTCCACAGAATGGGGGTTTATTAAACGGTAGCTAACGCACATCACTCTTCCTCTGGCGGATTGGGGCTGACCCTGGAGAGAGGAGATGGGGAAAGGGGAAGGTCTAGAGCATTGGGAAGGAGGGGAGAGTGTATGTGGGTGTGTCTGTGTGTGTGTGTGTGTGTGAGAGAGAGTAGGTTTCTGATGTGTGTATGATGTTTTTTTGTGTGTGTACTAGTACTGCCTTTGAGTTTGTACTATGTGTGTGTGTGTTTATTGGGGAGGTGGGAGTCGTTTAGCGGTGTGGAGCGCTGTGAAGCGTCACGCTGCAGAGAGCGAGGGAGCAATGACAAATCCATCACTTAACCCCCTCATTCACTCAACTGACACAGTCTGGGAAATCCATTCCACACGGCCCAGCCACTTACAACCCTCCGACCCCCTCTCTAACCCCCTGGCCTACCCTCCCCCTCACCCCTCTATTTCCCCCTCTGTCTCTCCAGGCTCCATCCAGTCTGTGTGCTGTGCGGCAGGCTAAATCCCCCTGTATCAGTAACCTGACTACTGCCCAGCACACTCAGTATAGCTAGAGGGAAAATGAGGGAGAGAGAAAGAGAGAGAGAAAGAGAGAGAGAAAGAGAAAAAGAAAGAGAGAGAGAGAGAGAGAGAGAGAGAGAGAGAGAGAGAGAGAGAGAGAGAGAGAGAGAGAGAGAGAGAGCGAGAGAGAGAGAGAGAGAGAGAGAGAGAGAACGTGAAAAATGAATGCAAATTGTCCATCGGACCGCTGGGGTGAGACGTCTGCATGTGGTCATAGTTTAGGAAAGGGAAAGAGAGAGGTGGAGTGCCTGTGTCTGTGTGTGTGTGTGTGTGTCTGTGTGTGTGTGTGTGTGTGTGTGTGTGTGTGTGTGTGTTCAGGGCAGGGAGCCAAGACAAACTCCAAGAGGCTGGCGCCTGGAAGAGGTGACTTGGGGGTTATTTAGCCAACATGGACACACACGCAGGGTCTCAATGGCATGAACCAATTCAGAAGGTTCTTACTAAGGAAGAACCAATGCATATTCTATCCCCCATCAAACAGATGCTGTCTGCAGCCTCTATCAGTCATACATGCACTCTACAACAACATGGAGGCATCTCACCACTGCAATTCTTTCCAAGGACATCGCTATAAGAAAAGAGAATGTCCTCAGCCAACCTACCTGATAAAATCAGGTTTGAAAACAAATAATATAACAGCTCACCACTCAAAGGAGATCGGTGGTTGGTGATTTCAGGTGCTGGTGTCGTCCTACTGACAGCCATGTTAGCTATGGTGCAGCTGCAGTATGTCGAGGTGACCTGAGGCCTTGCCTGTCAGTCTAACCCCATGTGAACCTAGAGCAGAGATCATATTATGATGACAGTCTAGTCATTTCAGACTGGCCTTGGGGAGATTAGAGGAGGCATGAGAAAAACCAGAGACGTCTAGAACATAGCCTACCCTCTACCCAAAACCCAAGCCAGGGCTAATCTCCTTACATACCCCATGTAGAACCACTATATTACCACACCATCAACAAAAAAAAGCTGCCACTGAGCCCTTAACCAATGCAACATAACTCCATAGACCCAACTGACCTTGCTGAATGAGAGAGAGCAGACATGAGTACCAACTGACCTTGATGAATGAGAGAGAGCAGACATGAGTACTCCACAGTGGGACTGGAGAGGTTAGGCATGAATATGTGTGTGTGAGTACTCTGAGACTTCTCTCTCCGTGTGTGTGTGTGTGTGTGTGTGTGTGTGTGTGTGTGTGTGTGTGTGTGAGATCAGGTCTGCTGAATCAGGATGTTCCCCAACAAAAGGCCACTTCCTGACAGAGAGAGAGAGAGAGCAGGAGAGGGAGAGAGGAGTTGGGAATGCTACTGGGAATGTTGAGAACTACCAGAGAGAGAGGGGGCGCGAGAAAACAAACTCTTGTTCTCTGAAATTATCCACAATGAACCCTTCATACCCCCATATCTATCACCTATTGTATACAAAATGAACCCTTCATACCCCCCATATCTATCACCTATCCACAATGAACCCTTCATACCCCCATATCTATCACCTAATCACAATGAACCCTCATACCCCCATATCTATCACCTATCCACAATGAACCCTCATAACCCCATATCTATCACCTATCCACAATGAACCCTTCATACCTTCATATCTATCACCTATTCACAATGAACCCTCATACCTTCATATCTATCACCTATCCACAATAAACCCTTCATACCTTCATATCTGTCACCTATTCACAATTAACCCTCATACCTTCATATCTATCACCTATTCACAATGAACCCTTCATACCCCCATATCTATCACCTATCCACAATGAACCCTTCATACCTTCATATCTGTCACCTATTCACAAGGAACCCTTCATACCCCATATCTATCACCTATCCACAATGAACCCTTCATGCCCCCATATCTATCACCTATCCACAATGAACCCTCATACCCCCATATCTATCACCTATCCACAATGAACCCTTCATGCCCCCATATCTATCACCTATCCACAATGAACCCTCATACCCCCATATCTGTCACCTATCCACAATGAACCCTCATACCCCCATATCTATCACCTATCCACAATGAACCCTCATAACCCCATATCTATCACCTATCCACAATGAACTCTTCATACCTTCATATCTATCACCTATTCACAATGAACCCTCATACCTTCATATCTATCACCTATCCACAATAAACCCTTCATACCTTCATATCTGTCACCTATTCACAATGAACCCTCATACCTTCATATCTATCACCTATTCACAATTAAACCTTCATACCTTCATATCTAACACCTATCCACAATAAACCCTTCATACCTTCATATCTGTCACCTATTCACAATGAACCCTCATACCTTCATATCTATCACCTATTCACAATGAACCCTTCATACCTTCATATCTATTACCTATTCACAATAAACCCTTCATACCCCCATATCTATCACCTAATCACAATGAACCCTCATACCCCCATATCTATCACCTATCCACAATGAACCCTCATAACCCCATATCTATCACCTATCCACAATGAACCCTTCATACCTTCATATCTATCACCTATTCACAATGAACCCTCATACCTTCATATCTATCACCTATCCACAATAAACCCTTCATACCTTCATATCTGTCACCTATTCACAATGAACCCTCATACCTTCATATCTATCACCTATTCACAATGAACCCTTCATACCCCCATATCTATCACCTATCCACAATGAACCCTTCATACCTTCATATCTGTCACCTATTCACAAGGAACCCTTCATACCCCATATCTATCACCTATCCACAATGAACCCTTCATGCCCCCATATCTATCACCTATCCACAATGAACCCTCATACCCCCATATCTATCACCTATCCACAATGAACCCTTCATGCCCCCATATCTATCACCTATCCACAATGAACCCTCATACCCCCATATCTGTCACCTATCCACAATGAACCCTCATACCCCCATATCTATCACCTATCCACAATGAACCCTCATAACCCCATATCTATCACCTATCCACAATGAACTCTTCATACCTTCATATCTATCACCTATTCACAATGAACCCTCATACCTTCATATCTATCACCTATTCACAATTAAACCTTCATACCCCATATCTATCACCTATCCACAATGAACCCTTCATACCTTCATATCTGTCACCTATTCACAATGAACCCTTCATACCTTCATATCTGTCACCTATTTACAATGAACCCTTCATACCCCCATATCTATCACCTATCCACAATGAACCCTTCATACCTTCATATCTGTCACCTATCCACAATGAACCCTTCATACCACCATATCTATCACCTATCCACAATGAACCCTTCATACCCCCCATATCTATCACCTATCCACAATGAACCCTTCATACCCCCATATCTATCACCTAATCACAATGAACCCTCATACCCCCATATCTATCACCTATCCACAATGAACCCTCATAACCCCATATCTATCACCTATCCACAATGAACCCTTCATACCTTCATATCTATCACCTATTCACAATGAACCCTCATACCTTCATATCTATCACCTATCCACAATAAACCCTTCATACCTTCATATCTGTCACCTATTCACAATTAACCCTCATACCTTCATATCTATCACCTATTCACAATGAACCCTTCATACCCCCATATCTATCACCTATCCACAATGAACCCTTCATACCTTCATATCTGTCACCTATTCACAAGGAACCCTTCATACCCCATATCTATCACCTATCCACAATGAACCCTTCATGCCCCCATATCTATCACCTATCCACAATGAACCCTCATACCCCCATATCTATCACCTATCCACAATGAACCCTTCATGCCCCCATATCTATCACCTATCCACAATGAACCCTCATACCCCCATATCTGTCACCTATCCACAATGAACCCTCATACCCCCATATCTATCACCTATCCACAATGAACCCTCATAACCCCATATCTATCACCTATCCACAATGAACTCTTCATACCTTCATATCTATCACCTATTCACAATGAACCCTCATACCTTCATATCTATCACCTATCCACAATAAACCCTTCATACCTTCATATCTGTCACCTATTCACAATGAACCCTCATACCTTCATATCTATCACCTATTCACAATTAAACCTTCATACCTTCATATCTAACACCTATCCACAATAAACCCTTCATACCTTCATATCTGTCACCTATTCACAATGAACCCTCATACCTTCATATCTATCACCTATTCACAATGAACCCTTCATACCTTCATATCTATTACCTATTCACAATAAACCCTTCATACCCCCATATCTATCACCTAATCACAATGAACCCTCATACCCCCATATCTATCACCTATCCACAATGAACCCTCATAACCCCATATCTATCACCTATCCACAATGAACCCTTCATACCTTCATATCTATCACCTATTCACAATGAACCCTCATACCTTCATATCTATCACCTATCCACAATAAACCCTTCATACCTTCATATCTGTCACCTATTCACAATGAACCCTCATACCTTCATATCTATCACCTATTCACAATGAACCCTTCATACCCCCATATCTATCACCTATCCACAATGAACCCTTCATACCTTCATATCTGTCACCTATTCACAAGGAACCCTTCATACCCCATATCTATCACCTATCCACAATGAACCCTTCATGCCCCCATATCTATCACCTATCCACAATGAACCCTCATACCCCCATATCTATCACCTATCCACAATGAACCCTTCATGCCCCCATATCTATCACCTATCCACAATGAACCCTCATACCCCCATATCTGTCACCTATCCACAATGAACCCTCATACCCCCATATCTATCACCTATCCACAATGAACCCTCATAACCCCATATCTATCACCTATCCACAATGAACTCTTCATACCTTCATATCTATCACCTATTCACAATGAACCCTCATACCTTCATATCTATCACCTATTCACAATTAAACCTTCATACCCCATATCTATCACCTATCCACAATGAACCCTTCATACCTTCATATCTGTCACCTATTCACAATGAACCCTTCATACCTTCATATCTGTCACCTATTTACAATGAACCCTTCATACCCCCATATCTATCACCTATCCACAATGAACCCTTCATACCTTCATATCTGTCACCTATCCACAATGAACCCTTCATACCACCATATCTATCACCTATCCACAATGAACCCTTCATACCTTCATATCTGTCACCTATCCACAATGAACCCTTCATACCACCATATATATCACCTATCCACAATGAACCCTTCATACCCCCATATATATCACCTATCCACAATGAATCCTTCATACCACAACTGCTTAATATTATTGTATTATTGTATAAAAAAGAGGGGCAAAGACACACACGTACGTACATTGCAGCGAAAGTGTACACAAACACACTCACACACACATGCACTCACTCACAGGCACACACACACACTCACTCACAGGCACACACACACACACTCACTCACAGGCACACACACACACTCACTCACAGACACACACACACACCTTCACTCACAGGCACACACACACACTCACTCACAGGCACACACACATTGACTCACAGGCACACACATGAGTGGAGGCTGACCTTTCTATAGGAAAATTAGTAAAGGAATAAATGCAGGTCTCAAATGCAGGTTTTGTCATTTGCAGGTTTCCCTACGATAGGAAACTTGAGTGCTCCTCTGTGACTCCGGTATTTACCAGCCAGTGAGTTGACTAACTCAAGGACAACAGCAATAGAAAATACAAACAAGCCTTGATTGCCGCTCTTAAGATGCATAACCATAACCAAGGTTTAACAGGAGCTGTACAGACAAACAGTGAAGGGGGGGGGGGGGGGGGTGGGGGGGGGGACCCCTTGAGAACACAGGAGGAGAGAAGGAGTGGGGAGGCCATACTGGGGAGGAGAGGAAAGTGGCAATATTCGGAGTAGGAGGTTCACCACAGACCAGGAAATTCCACACAATGGAGTAATCCCTGACCCAAAAGCGCACACACACACACACCAACTTTCACTCAGTTATCCAAAAATACACATACAAGCAGACAGAAGGCAGACACACTTTTGAAGGCTGTGTGTGTGTGGTGTGTGTGTGTGTGTGTGTGTGTCGTGTATGTGTGTGTGTCGTGTGTTAAAAGGCAGTCTCTTAACTCTCCGTCTCTGGTCTCAATCCGTCAGTACATCTTATCAGAGTCAGGAAAACCAGCAGGATTCCACACATATCAGTACCTGTGGTCTGCCTACCATGCCTCCCACCACACTATGTGTGTGTGTGTGCGAGAGAGCGAGCGAGAGAGAAGCGAGAGAAAGGGTGTGTGTGTGAGTGTTTTGTATGCTTCTAAGCAAGGATGTGTGTGTTTTCCACTGAGATCAATGTACACCTTTCCAGAGCGTCCCCGAAGTCAAGAGCACCTTAACAACACGTCACACCTAACACCAGTCTACGTGCTGCATTATGCAGGCCCTGCCATTTACCAAATACAAAGACACTCAGAGCCATGAATATGGAAGGTGGAAAAATCAATATGTCTCAGAAAAAAAGAGGGCAAGACATTTCAATGAGAAACTACCATGGAAATGACCTTCTCTTTATCTCAGGATGACGAGTAAGAGTATCACTAGTAATGTGTAAGACTGTGCAGCGTTAACAATCTACAGATGTCCCACTGGGCACACACTGGTCCAATCAACGTTGTTTCTCCATCATTTCAATGAAACGACGTTGAACCAACGTGGAATAGCCATTGAATTGATGTCTGTGTCCAGTGGGGTGTTTCCTTCAAGCCAAGAGGCAGAGCGCAGCCTTCAGCAGCCTAAACAGTAGCAGACACCCCCCAGCTCTGCACAGGGGTGAGGGATCTGCACAGGGGTGAAAGGTCCCCCCCCCCGTCTCAGTCTCCAGTATCTATGCTGCAATAGTCTATGTGCCGGGGGGTTAGGGTCAGTCTGTCCTATCTGGTGTAATTATCCTGTCTTATCTGGTGTCCTGTGTAATCTCAGGTATGCTTCCTCTAATTTTTCAATCTCTCTCTCTCTCCTTCTCTCCCCTGCAGGACTACCTGGCCTGAAGACTCCTGGATGTCCCCATCCTTAGTCCACCTGGTCGTGCTGCTGATCCAGTTTCTGCTGTTCTGCCTGCGGCTATGGAACCCTGACCTGTTCACTGGTCGTGCTACCTTGTCCCGGACCTGCTGTCTCCTCCTCTCCCTCTCTACCACACCTGCTGTCTCTCCCTCTCCCTCTCTACCACACCTGCTGTCTCTCCCTCTCCCCCTCTCCCACACCTGCTGTCTCTCCCTCTCTACCACACCTGCTGTCTCTCCCCTCTCCCACACCTGCTGTCTCTCCCTCTCTCCCACACCTGCTGTCTCTCCCTCTCTACCACACCTGCTGTCTCCCCCTCTCCCACACCTGCTGTCTCTCCCTCTCTCCCACACCTGCTGTCTCTCCCTCTCTACCACACCTGCTGTCTCCCCCTCTCCCTCGCTACCACACCTGCTGTCTCTCCCTCTCCCTTTCTACCACACCTGCTGTCTCTCCCTCTCCCTCTCTACCACACCTGCTGTCTCTCTCTCTCCCTCTCTACCACACCTGCTGTCTCTCCCTCTCTACCACACCTGCTGTCTCCCCCTCTCCCTCGCTACCACACCTGCTGTCTCTCCCTCTCCCTTTCTACCACACCTGCTGTCTCTCCCTCTCCCTCTCTACCACACCTGCTGTCTCTCTCTCTCCCTCTCTACCACACCTGCTGTCTCTCCCTCTCCCTCTCTACCACACCTGCTGTCTCTCCCCTCTCCCACACCTGCTGTCTCTCCCTCTCTCCCACACCTGCTGTCTCTCCCTCTCTACCACACCTGCTGTCTCCCCCTCTCCCTCGCTACCACACCTGCTGTCTCTCTCTCTCCCTCTCTACCACACCTGCTGTCTCCCCCTCTCCCTCTCTACCACACCTGCTGTCTCCCCCTCTCCCTCGCTACCACACCTGCTGTCTCTCCTCCTCCCTCTCTACCACACCTGCTGTCTCTCCCTCTCCCTCTCTACCACACCTGCTGTCTCTCCCTCTCCCTTTCTACCACACCTGCTGTCTCTTTCTCTCCCTCTCTCCCACACCTGCTGTCTCTCCCTCTCCCTCTCTACCACACCTGCTGTCTCTCCCTCTCCCTCTCTACCACACCTGCTGTCTCTCCCTCTCCCTCTCTACCACACCTGCTGTCTCTCTCTCTCCCTCTCTACCACACCTGCTGTCTCTCCCTCTCCCTCTCTACCACACCTGCTGTCTCTCCCTCTCCCCCTCTCCCACACCTGCTGTCTCTCCCTCTCCCTCTCTACCACACCTGCTGTCTCTCTCTCTCACTCTCTACCACACCTGCTGTCTCCCCCTCTCCCTCGCTACCACACCTGCTGTCTCTCCCTCTCCCCCTCTCCCACACCTGCTGTCTCTCCCTCTCCCTCTCTCCCACACCTGCTGTCTCTCCCTCTCCCTCTCTCCCACACCTGCTGTCTCTCCCTCTCCCTCTCTACCACACCTGCTGTCTCTCCCTTTCCCTCTCTACCACACCTGCTGTCTCCCCCTCTCCCTCGCTACCACACCTGCTGTCTCTCCCTCTCCCCCTCTCCCACACCTGCTGTCTCTCCCTCTCCCTCTCTCCCACACCTGCTGTCTCTCCCTCTCTACCACACCTGCTGTCTCTCCCTCTCCCTTTCTACCACATCTGCTGTCTCTCCCTCTCCCTCTCTACCACACCTGCTGTCTCCCCCTCTCCCTCGCTACCACACCTGCTGTCTCTCCCTCTCCCTCTCCACCACACCTGCTGTCTCTACCTCTCTACCACACCTGCTGTCTCTCTCTCTCTCTCTCCCTCTCTACCGCACCTGCTGTCTCTCTCTCTCCCTCTCTACCACACCTGCTGTCTCCCCCTCTCCCTCTCTACCACACCTGCTGTCTCTCCCTCTGCCTCTCTACCACACCTCTGAATGCCAGAAGAGGACTGGTTCCTCTCTAGGTTTCTTCCTAGGTTCCAGCCTTTCTAGGGAGTTTCTGTATAAGCACTTTGTGAGAACTGGGCTTTATAAATACATGTGATTGATTGATTGAACTGCCCCCTATGGGTGTGTGAGTGTGTGTGTGTTCATGTGTGTGTGTGTGTGTGTGTGTGTGTGTGTGTGTGTGTGTGTGTGTGTGTGTGTGTGTGTGTGTGTGTGTGTGTTGTGTTTGTGTGTGTGTGCGTGTGTCTGTGTGTCTGTGTGTGTTTGTAGTTGGGTCATAGGGGGCGGCTGGTTTAGGTATCAGCTCTGCTAAGCATATGTCAGTATGGAGCCTGTATAGAGATGGAGGAGAGTATTAAACACTAGTTAACATAGAGATGGAGGAGAGCATTAAACACCAGCTAACATAGAGATGGAGGAGAGTATTAAACACCAGCTAACATAGAGATGGAGGAGAGTATTAAACACCAGCTAACATAGAGATGGAGGAGAGTATTAAACACTAGCTAACATAGAGATGGAGGAGAGCATTAAACACCAGCTAACATAGTGTCACGCCCTGGCTCTGGGGACTCTAATATGTTGAGCCAGGGTGTGTATAGTCTATGTGTGTTCTAGGTTTCACTTTCGGGTTTTGTAGATCTATGTTGGCCAGGGTGGCTCCCAATCAGAGACGGCTGTAGCTCGTTGTCTCTGATTGGGAGTCATACTTAGGTAGCCGTTTGGCACTCATTCATTGTGGTTTCTTGTTCGTATTTGGTTTGTGTATTACCATTGACTGTCACGTCATCGTTTTGTTGTTTTGATCGTGTGATCATTCTATAAATAAATATGTTCGCCTTCAACGCTGCGCCTTGGTCCACATCTCTCACCGACGATCGTGACACATAGAGATGGAGGAGAGTATTAAACACTAGCTAACATAGAGATGGAGGAGAGCATTAAACACCAGCTAACATAGAGATGGAGGAGAGTATTAAACACCAGCTAACATAGCGATGGAGGAGAGTATTAAACGCCAGCAAACATAGATGGAGGAGAGTATTAAACACCAGCTAACATAGAGATGGAGGATAGTATTAAACACTAGTTAACATAGAGATGGAGGAGAGTATTAAACACCAGCTAACATAGAGATGGAGGAGAGTATTAAACACCAGCTAACATAGAGATGGAGGAGAGTATTAAACACTAGCTAACATAGAGATGGAGGAGAGCATTAAACACTAGCTAACATAGATGGAGGAGAGCATTAAACACCAGCTAACATAGAGATGGAGGAGAGTATTGAACACCAGCTAACATAGAGATGGAGGAGAGTATTAAACACTAGCTAACATAGAGATGGAGGAGAGCATTAAACACTAGCTAACATAGAGATGGAGGAGAGCATTAAACACTAGCTAACATAGATGGAGGAGAGCATTAAACACTAGCTAACATAGAGATGGAGGAGAGTATTAAACACCAGCTAACATAGAGATGGAGGAGAGTATTGAACACCAGCTAACATAGAGATGGAGGAGAGTATTAAACACCAGCTAACATAGAGATGGAGGAGAGCATTAAACACCAGCTAACATAGAGATGGAGGAGAGCATTAAACACCAGCTAACATAGAGATGGAGGAGAGTATTAAACACCAGCTAACATAGATGGAGGAGAGTATTAAACACCAGCTAACATAGAGATGGAGGAGAGTATTAAACACCAGCTAACATAGAGATGGAGGAGAGTATTAAACACTAGTTAACATAGAGATGGAGGAGAGTATTAAACACCAGCTAACATAGATGGAGGAGAGTATTAAACACCAGCTAACATAGAGATGGAGGAGAGTATTAAACACCAGCTAACATAGAGATGGAGGAGAGTATTAAACACCAGTTAACATAGAGATGGAGGAGAGTATTAAACACCAGCTAACATAGATGGAGGAGAGTATTAAATGCTAGCAAACAAAACATTTATGTTCTCCATTAGTAGTAGTAGTAGTAGTGGTGGTAGTAGTAGAAGCAGTAGCAGTAGTAGTAGTAGTAGTAGTAGTAGTAGCAGTAGCAGTAGAAGTAGTTGGGGTATAGTGTACTGTTAGGTTGGGGTATAGTGTACTGTTAGGTTGGGGTACTGTTAGGTTGGGGTACTGTTAGGTTGGGGTACTGTTAGGTTGGGGTAGAGTGTACTGTTAGGTTGGGGTATAGTGTACTGTTAGGTTGGGGTACTGTTAGGTTGGGGTAGAGTGTACTGTTAGGTTGGGGTAGAGTGTACTGTTAGGTTGGGGTATAGTGTACTGTTAGGTTGGGGTAGAGTGTACTGTTAGGTTGGGGTAGAGTGTACTGTTAGGTTGGGGTATAGTGTACTGTTAGGTTGGGGTACTGTTAGGTTGGGGTATAGTGTACTGTTAGGTTGGGGTACTGTTAGGTTGGGGTACTGTTAGGTTGGGGTATAGTGTACTGTTAGGTTGGGGTATAGTGCACTGTTAGGTTGGGGTAGAGTGTACTGTTAGGTTGGGGTATAGTGTACTGTTAGGTTGGGGTAGAGTGTACTGTTAGGTTGGGGTACTGTTAGGTTGGGGTAGAGTGTACTGTTAGGTTGGGGTACTGTTAGGTTGGGGTAGAGTGTACTGTTAGGTTGGGGTACTGTTAGGTTGGGGTAGAGTGTACTGTTAGGTTGGGGTATAGTGTACTGTTAGGTTGGGGTACTGTTAGGTTGGGGTACTGTTAGGTTGGGGTATAGTGTACTGTTAGGTTGGGGTAGAGTGTACTGTTAGGTTGGGGTATAGTGTACTGTTAGGTTGGGGTAGAGTGTACTGTTAGGTTGGGGTACTGTTAGGTTGGGGTATAGTGTACTGTTAGGTTGGGGTATAGTGTACTGTTAGGTTGGGGTACTGTTAGGTTGGGGTAGAGTGTACTGTTAGGTTGGGGTACTGTTAGGTTGGGGTAGAGTGTACTGTTAGGTTGGGGTATAGTGTACTGTTAGGTTGGGGTATAGTGTACTGTTAGGTTGGGGTACTGTTAGGTTGGGGTATAGTGTACTGTTAGGTTGGGGTATAGTGTACTGTTAGGTTGGGGTATAGTGTACTGTTAGGTTGGGGTAGAGTGTACTGTTAGGTTGGGGTAGAGTGTACTGTTAGGTTGGGGTAGAGTGTACTGTTAGGTTGGGGTAGAGTGTACTGTTAGGTTGGGGTAGAGTGTACTGTTAGGTTGGGGTAGAGTGTACTGTTAGGTTGGGGTAGAGTGTACTGTTAGGTTGGGGTAGAGTGTACTGTTAGGTTGGGGTAGAGTGTACTGTTAGGTTGGGGTAGAGTGTACTGTTAGGTTGGGGTAGAGTGTACTGTTAGGTTGGGGTAGAGTGTACTGTTAGGTTGGGGTACTGTTAGGTCGGGGTAGAGTGTACTGTTAGGTTGGGGTATAGTGTACTGTTAGGTTGGGGTAGAGTGTACTGTTAGGTTGGGGTACTGTTAGGTTGGGGTATAGTGTACTGTTAGGTTGGGGTACTGTTAGGTTGGGGTAGAGTGTACTGTTAGGTTGGGGTATAGTGTACTGTTAGGTTGGGGTAGAGTGTACTGTTAGGTTGGGGTACTGTTAGGTTGGGGTACTGTTAGGTTGGGGTATAGTGTACTGTTAGGTTGGGGTAGAGTGTACTGTTAGGTTGGGGTAGAGTGTACTGTTAGGTTGGGGTAGAGTGTACTGTTAGGTTGGGGTATAGTGTACTGTTAGGTTGGGGTACTGTTAGGTTGGGGTAGAGTGTACTGTTAGGTTGGGGTACTGTTAGGTTGGGGTATAGTGTACTGTTAGGTTGGGGTATAGTGTACTGTTAGGTTGGGGTAGAGTGTACTGTTAGGTTGGGGTAGAGTGTACTGTTAGGTTGGGGTAGAGTGTACTGTTAGGTTGGGGTAGAGTGTACTGTTAGGTTGGGGTAGAGTGTACTGTTAGGTTGGGGTAGAGTGTACTGTTAGGTTGGGGTAGAGTGTACTATTAGGTTGGGGTAGAGTGTACTATTAGGTTGGGGTAGAGTGTACTATTAGGTTGGGGTAGAGTGTACTGTTAGGTTGGGGTAGAGTGTACTGTTAGGTTGGGGTAGAGTGTACTGTTAGGTTGGGGTACTGTTAGGTTGGGGTATAGTGTACTGTTAGGTTGGGGTATAGTGTACTGTTAGGTTGGGGTACTGTTAGGTTGGGGTAGAGTGTACTGTTAGGTTGGGGTAGAGTGTACTGTTAGGTTGGGGTATAGTGTACTGTTAGGTTGGGGTAGAGTGTACTGTTAGGTTGGGGTAGAGTGTACTGTTAGGTTGGGGTAGAGTGTACTGTTAGGTTGGGGTATAGTGTACTGTTAGGTTGGGGTAGAGTGTACTGTTAGGTTGGGGTATAGTGTACTGTTAGGTTGGGGTAGAGTGTACTGTTAGGTTGGGGTATAGTGTACTGTTAGGTTGGGGTAGAGTGTACTGTTAGGTTGGGGTATAGTGTACTGTTAGGTTGGGGTAGAGTGTACTGTTAGGTTGGGGTAGAGTGTACTGTTAGGTTGGGGTAGAGTGTACTGTTAGGTTGGGGTAGAGTGTACTGTTAGGTTGGGGTATAGTGTACTGTTAGGTTGGGGTACTGTTAGGTTGGGGTATAGTGTACTGTTAGGTTGGGGTAGAGTGTACTGTTAGGTTGGGGTAGAGTGTACTGTTAGGTTGGGGTAGAGTGTACTGTTAGGTTGGGGTAGAGTGTACTGTTAGGTTGGGGTATAGTGTACTGTTAGGTTGGGGTAGAGTGTACTGTTAGGTTGGGGTATAGTGTACTGTTAGGTTGGGGTACTGTTAGGTTGGGGTAGAGTGTACTGTTAGGTTGGGGTATAGTGTACTGTTAGGTTGGGGTATAGTGTACTGTTAGGTTGGGGTATAGTGTACTGTTAGGTTGGGGTATAGTGTACTGTTAGGTTGGGGTAGAGTGTACTGTTAGGTTGGGGTAGAGTGTACTGTTAGGTTGGGGTACTGTTAGGTTGGGGTAGAGTGTACTGTTAGGTTGGGGTACTGTTAGGTTGGGGTAGAGTGTACTGTTAGGTTGGGGTATAGTGTACTGTTAGGTTGGGGTAGAGTGTACTGTTAGGTTGGGGTACTGTTAGGTTGGGGTACTGTTAGGTTGGGGTAGAGTGTACTGTTAGGTTGGGGTACTGTTAGGTTGGGGTAGAGTGTACTGTTAGGTTGGGGTACTGTTAGGTTGGGGTATAGTGTACTGTTAGGTTGGGGTATAGTGTACTGTTAGGTTGGGGTATAGTGTACTGTTAGGTTGGGGTAGAGTGTACTGTTAGGTTGGGGTAGAGTGTACTGTTAGGTTGGGGTATAGTGTACTGTTAGGTTGGGGTACTGTTAGGTTGGGGTAGAGTGTACTGTTAGGTTGGGGTATAGTGTACTGTTAGGTTGGGGTATAGTGTACTGTTAGGTTGGGGTATAGTGTACTGTTAGGTTGGGGTAGAGTGTACTGTTAGGTTGGGGTATAGTGTACTGTTAGGTTGGGGTAGAGTGTACTGTTAGGTTGGGGTAGAGTGTACTGTTAGGTTGGGGTACTGTTAGGTTGGGGTAGAGTGTACTGTTAGGTTGGGGTATAGTGTACTGTTAGGTTGGGGTAGAGTGTACTGTTAGGTTGGGGTAGAGTGTACTGTTAGGTTGGGGTATAGTGTACTGTTAGGTTGGGGTACTGTTAGGTTGGGGTATAGTGTACTGTTAGGTTGGGGTATAGTGTACTGTTAGGTTGGGGTAGAGTGTACTGTTAGGTTGGGGTATAGTGTACTGTTAGGTTGGGGTACTGTTAGGTTGGGGTAGAGTGTACTGTTAGGTTGGGGTAGAGTGTACTGTTAGGTTGGGGTAGAGTGTACTGTTAGGTTGGGGTAGAGTGTACTGTTAGGTTGGGGTACTGTTAGGTTGGGGTAGAGTGTACTGTTAGGTTGGGGTACTGTTAGGTTGGGGAATAGTGTACTGTTAGGTTGGGGTAGAGTGTACTGTTAGGTTGGGGTAGAGTGTACTGTTAGGTTGGGGTACTGTTAGGTTGGGGTAGAGTGTACTGTTAGGTTGGGGGTACTGTTAGGTTGGGGAATAGTGTACTGTTAGGTTGGGGTAGAGTGTACTGTTAGGTTGGGGTAGAGTGTACTGTTAGGTTGGGGTATAGTGTACTGTTAGGTTGGGGTAGAGTGTACTGTTAGGTTGGGGTATAGTGTACTGTTAGGTTGGGGTAGAGTGTACTGTTAGGTTGGGGTACTGTTAGGTTGGGGGTACTGTTAGGTTGGGGTAGAGTGTACTGTTAGGTTGGGGTATAGTGTACTGTTAGGTTGGGGTATAGTGTACTGTTAGGTTGGGGTAGAGTGTACTGTTAGGTTGGGGTAGAGTGTTCTGTTAGGTTGGGGTACTGTTAGGTTGGGGTACTGTTAGTGTTAGGTTGGGGTAGAGTGTACTGTTAGGTTGGGGTAGAGTGTACTGTTAGGTTGGGGTAGAGTGTACTGTTAGGTTGGGGTATAGTGTACTGTTAGGTTGGGGTACTGTTAGGTTGGGGTAGAGTGTACTGTTAGGTTGGGGTAGAGTGTACTGTTAGGTTGGGGTAGAGTGTACTGTTAGGTTGGGGTAGAGTGTACTGTTAGGTTGGGGTAGAGTGTACTGTTAGGTTGGGGTAGAGTGTACTGTTAGGTTGGGGTAGAGTGTACTGTTAGGTTGGGGTATAGTGTACTGTTAGGTTGGGGTAGAGTGTACTGTTAGGTTGGGGTAGAGTGTACTGTTAGGTTGGGGTAGAGTGTACTGTTAGGTTGGGGTAGAGTGTACTGTTAGGTTGGGGTAGAGTGTACTGTTAGGTTGGGGTAGAGTGTACTGTTAGGTTGGGGTATAGTGTACTGTTAGGTTGGGTGTACTGTTAGGTTGGGGTAGAGTGTACTGTTAGGTTGGGGTAGAGTGTACTGTTAGGTTGGGGTAGAGTGTACTGTTAGGTTGGGGTAGAGTGTACTGTTAGGTTGGGGTTGGTGTACTGTTAGGTTGGGGTAGAGTGTACTGTTAGGTTGGTGGAGTGTACTGTTAGGTTGGGGTAGAGTGTACTGTTAGGTTGGGGTAGAGTGTACTGTTAGGTTGGGGTAGAGTGTACTGTTAGGTTGGGGTAGAGTGTACTGTTAGGTTGGGGTAGAGTGTACTGTTAGGTTGGGGTAGAGTGTACTGTTAGGTTGGGGTACTGTTAGGTTGGGGTATAGTGTACTGTTAGGTTGGGGTAGAGTGTACTGTTAGGTTGGGGTAGAGTGTACTGTTAGGTTGGGGTAGAGTGTACTGTTAGGTTGGGGTACTGTTAGGTTGGGGTATAGTGTACTGTTAGGTTGGGGTACTGTTAGGTTGGGGTAGAGTGTACTGTTAGGTTGGGGTAGAGTGTACTGTTAGGTTGGGGTAGAGTGTACTGTTAGGTTGGGGTAGAGTGTACTGTTAGGTTGGGGTAGAGTGTACTGTTAGGTTGGGGTAGAGTGTACTGTTAGGTTGGGGTAGAGTGTACTGTTAGGTTGGGGTATAGTGTACTGTTAGGTTGGGGTAGAGTGTACTGTTAGGTTGGGGTAGAGTGTACTGTTAGGTTGGGGTATAGTGTACTGTTAGGTTGGGGTAGAGTGTACTGTTAGGTTGGGGTAGAGTGTACTGTTAGGTTGGGGTAGAGTGTACTGTTAGGTTGGGGTAGAGTGTACTGTTAGGTTGGGGTAGAGTGTACTGTTAGGTTGGGGTAGAGTGTACTGTTAGGTTGGGGTATAGTGTACTGTTAGGTTGGGGTAGAGTGTACTGTTAGGTTGGGGTATAGTGTACTGTTAGGTTGGGGTAGAGTGTACTGTTAGGTTGGGGTACTGTTAGGTTGGGTACTGTTAGGTTGGGGTATAGTGTACTGTTAGGTTGGGGTAGAGTGTACTGTTAGGTTGGGGTAGAGTGTACTGTTAGGTTGGGGTACTGTTAGGTTGGGGTATAGTGTACTGTTAGGTTGGGGTACTGTTAGGTTGGGGTAGAGTGTACTGTTAGGTTGGGGTATAGTGTACTGTTAGGTTGGGTAAGTGTACTGTTAGGTTGGGGTATAGTGTACTGTTAGGTTGGGGTACTGTTAGGTTGGGGTATAGTGTACTGTTAGGTTGGGGTACTGTTAGGTTGGGGTATAGTGTACTGTTAGGTTGGGGTACTGTTAGGTTGGGGTAGAGTGTAGTTGGGGTACTGTTAGGTTGGGGTATAGTGTACTGTTAGGTTGGGGTACTGTTAGGTTGGGGTAGAGTGTACTGTTAGGTTGGGGTACTGTTAGGTTGGGGTATAGTGTACTGTTAGGTTGGGGTACTGTTAGGTTGGGGTATAGTGTACTGTTAGGTTGGGGTACTGTTAGGTTGGGGTAGAGTGTACTGTTAGGTTGGGGTACTGTTAGGTTGGGGTATAGTGTACTGTTAGGTTGGGGTAGAGTGTACTGTTAGGTTGGGGTACTGTTAGGTTGGGGTATAGTGTACTGTTAGGTTGGGGTAGAGTGTACTGTTAGGTTGGGGTATAGTGTACTGTTAGGTTGGGGTACTGTTAGGTTGGGGTATAGTGTACTGTTAGGTTGGGGTAGAGTGTACTGTTAGGTTGGGGTAGAGTGTACTGTTAGGTTGGGGTATAGTGTACTGTTAGGTTGGGGTATAGTGTACTGTTAGGTTGGGGTAGAGTGTACTGTTAGGTTGGGGTAGAGTGTACTGTTAGGTTGGGGTATAGTGTACTGTTAGGTTGGGGTACTGTTAGGTTGGGGTAGAGTGTACTGTTAGGTTGGGGTAGAGTGTACTGTTAGGTTGGGGTATAGTGTACTGTTAGGTTGGGGTATAGTGTACTGTTAGGTTGGGGTAGAGTGTACTGTTAGGTTGGGGTAGAGTGTACTGTTAGGTTGGGGTAGAGTGTACTGTTAGGTTGGGGTAGAGTGTACTGTTAGGTTGGGGTAGAGTGTACTGTTAGGTTGGGGTAGAGTGTACTGTTAGGTTGGGGTATAGTGTACTGTTAGGTTGGGGTATAGTGTACTGTTAGGTTGGGGTAGAGTGTACTGTTAGGTTGGGGTACTGTTAGGTTGGGGTACTGTTAGGTTGGGGTAGAGTGTACTGTTAGGTTGGGGTAGAGTGTACTGTTAGGTTGGGGTAGAGTGTACTGTTAGGTTGGGGTAGAGTGTACTGTTAGGTTGGGGTATAGTGTACTGTTAGGTTGGGGTAGAGTGTACTGTTAGGTTGGGGTACTGTTAGGTTGGGGTATAGTGTACTGTTAGGTTGGGGTACTGTTAGGTTGGGGTAGAGTGTACTGTTAGGTTGGGGTACTGTTAGGTTGGGGTATAGTGTACTGTTAGGTTGGGGTAGAGTGTACTGTTAGGTTGGGGTAGAGTGTACTGTTAGGTTGGGGTACTGTTAGGTTGGGGTAGAGTGTACTGTTAGGTTGGGGTAGAGTGTACTGTTAGGTTGGGGTACTGTTAGGTTGGGGTAGAGTGTACTGTTAGGTTGGGGTACTGTTAGGTTGGGGTAGAGTGTACTGTTAGGTTGGGGTACTGTTAGGTTGGGGTAGAGTGTACTGTTAGGTTGGGGTATAGTGTACTGTTAGGTTGGGGTAGAGTGTACTGTTAGGTTGGGGTAGAGTGTACTGTTAGGTTGGGGTAGAGTGTACTGTTAGGTTGGGGTATAGTGTACTGTTAGGTTGGGGTACTGTTAGGTTGGGGTAGAGTGTACTGTTAGGTTGGGGTAGAGTGTACTGTTAGGTTGGGGTAGAGTGTACTGTTAGGTTGGGGTAGAGTGTACTGTTAGGTTGGGGTATAGTGTACTGTTAGGTTGGGGTAGAGTGTACTGTTAGGTTGGGGTACTGTTAGGTTGGGGTATAGTGTACTGTTAGGTTGGGGTACTGTTAGGTTGGGGTAGAGTGTACTGTTAGGTTGGGGTACTGTTAGGTTGGGGTAGAGTGTACTGTTAGGTTGGGGTAGAGTGTACTGTTAGGTTGGGGTAGAGTGTACTGTTAGGTTGGGGTATAGTGTACTGTTAGGTTGGGGTAGAGTGTACTGTTAGGTTGGGGTACTGTTAGGTTGGGGTAGAGTGTACTGTTAGGTTGGGGTAGAGTGTACTGTTAGGTTGGGGTAGAGTGTACTGTTAGGTTGGGGTACTGTTAGGTTGGGGTAGAGTGTACTGTTAGGTTGGGGTAGAGTGTACTGTTAGGTTGGGGTAGAGTGTACTGTTAGGTTGGGGTAGAGTGTACTGTTAGGTTGGGGTATAGTGTACTGTTAGGTTGGGGTAGAGTGTACTGTTAGGTTGGGGTATAGTGTACTGTTAGGTTGGGGTAGAGTGTACTGTTAGGTTGGGGTAGAGTGTACTGTTAGGTTGGGGTAGAGTGTACTGTTAGGTTGGGGTACTGTTAGGTTGGGGTATAGTGTACTGTTAGGTTGGGGTAGAGTGTACTGTTAGGTTGGGGTACTGTTAGGTTGGGGTAGAGTGTACTGTTAGGTTGGGGTAGAGTGTACTGTTAGGTTGGGGTAGAGTGTACTGTTAGGTTGGGGTAGAGTGTACTGTTAGGTTGGGGTAGAGTGTACTGTTAGGTTGGGGTAGAGTGTACTGTTAGGTTGGGGTGAGTGTACTGTTAGGTTGGGGTAGAGTGTACTGTTAGGTTGGGGTAGAGTGTACTGTTAGGTTGGGGTAGAGTGTACTGTTAGGTTGGGGTACTGTTAGGTTGGGGTATAGTGTACTGTTAGGTTGGGGTAGAGTGTACTGTTAGGTTGGGGTAGAGTGTACTGTTAGGTTGGGGTAGAGTGTACTGTTAGGTTGGGGTAGAGTGTACTGTTAGGTTGGGGTAGAGTGTACTGTTAGGTTGGGGTATAGTGTACTGTTAGGTTGGGGTATAGTGTACTGTTAGGTTGGGGTATAGTGTACTGTTAGGTTGGGGTACTGTTAGGTTGGGGTAGAGTGTACTGTTAGGTTGGGGTACTGTTAGGTTGGGGTATAGTGTACTGTTAGGTTGGGGTAGAGTGTACTGTTAGGTTGGGGTACTGTTAGGTTGGGGTACTGTTAGGTTGGGGTAGAGTGTACTGTTAGGTTGGGGTAGAGTGTACTGTTAGGTTGGGGTAGAGTGTACTGTTAGGTTGGGGTACTGTTAGGTTGGGGTAGAGTGTTCTGTTAGGTTGGGGTAGAGTGTACTGGTCTAGGCCATAGCCATATTTTACTGTCTTTTTAAAATCTCCAAATGTGATTTTAACCACCATCCCAAACCTTAACTTTACCCACTGAACTTAAATTAGGAATAAAAGGGTGCCATTTTATGCTGGACTCAGAAG